>NW_023619047.1:0-15364 GCF_014905685.2 Nematolebias whitei
CTGTTGTGTTGTGATCTTGGTCCAAACCCTCACGAGAGTTCCTTACAGAACTATCGGGCCATTATGGACCACTCACACACAGCAGAATGGCAGTCTGGTGTCGAGGGAGCTATTGGTAAATTAGAAACTAATATGGAGGAGATAGTTCGTTTACTCAAGTCATCCTCTTCTCCCGAACCAGTTCAAACCTGTCCGGTTCCTACCCGGGAACCTAGACTCTCGCCACCTGAGGCATTTTCTGGAGCACCCGACCAATGCCGTCCATTTATCACACAATGCGAGATCCACTTCCAACTTCAACCCTCCATGTTTACCTGCGACCGCTCCAAAGTCGCATATATGATCTCGCTGCTAACAGGCAAGGCCAAAATATGGGGGACTTCAGAGTGGCAAAAAGACTCACAGTTTGTTCACTCTCTCCAAAGCTTCAAGAAGGAGTTATGCCGAGTTTTTGACCCAGTTCTTCCGGAACGAGAGGCTGCCAGACGACTATTCGACATTAAGCAAGGTAACCGTCGCGTCACAGACTATATCATTGACTTTCATTCTGTATCGTCCGGCAGTCACTGGAATGACGAGGCATTAACCGATGCCTTTTATCGAGGCTTGGACGACGCCATTAAGGACGGTCTGGCAACCCAGAGACTTCCAGAGACATTACAAGGTTTGGAGGACCTGGCTACAAGACTCGATCTCCGACTGGCAGAACGCTCCCGGGAGAGGAGGACTGCTACGTCATCTTCCGTCAGGCAGCGCGGTGAGTACGGCGTTCACAAGAAGACATGGGACTTACCTCCTGCCTCTTCACCTCGTCCGACAGTGGAGCCTCGGCAGCAGTTACCAGGTCCGGCTGAGGAGCCAATGCAGCTGGGCCGAAGTAAACTCACACCGGCGGAGCGGGATCACCGTCGAAGGAATCGACTGTGCTTCTATTGCGGCAACGCTGGACACGCCGTCTACTCATGTCCGGTAAAAGGCGGGGCTCAATAAACGAGAGGAGATGTTTATTGAGTCGCGCATCCACTTCCTCCATCTCCTCACCATTCGTCATCCCCGCCGAGATCTGCGTTCCGGGTAAGGTCTGTTCATCTGTCAAGGTTTTTGTTGACTCTGGAGCCGATACGGAGTTTTTGGACTATGGGTTCGCAGTTACTGCTGGAATTAAAATCCTGCAGTCATCTAAGAACCATTCCGTTGTCGCTCTAGATGGTCACCCTCTCAACTCCTCCTCCCAGGTCTCAGAGCCCGTCATGTTATGTTTAGGTGGTAATCATAAGGAACTCATCAGTTTTCTCATAATAAACTCTCCTGAGAACCCCGTAGTCTTGGGTGCTACCTGGCTATCTAAACATAACCCTCACTTAGATTGGAGGCGGAGGGAGATTTTGGGATGGTCAGAGGAATGTCTCTCTACCTGCCTTTATGAAGCAGTGGTTCCTTCAGACTCTGTCATTCAGTCGCCCAGTTATTATCCGGACTTGGCTAAGGTTCCCACTGACTATCATGACCTCAAGGAGGTATTTAATAAAGTTAAGGCCACATCGTTACCCCCGCACAGACCCTATGACTGTCCTATTGACTTAATGCCCGGTACCACACCACCCAGAGGGGGCCTTTATTCTTTATCCTCACCTGAACAAGAGGCCATGAAGTCTTATATTCAGGAGTCCCTGCAAGCTGGGATCATCAGACCTTCGGTCTCTCCCGCAGGGGCCGGTTTCTTTTTCGTTAAAAAAAAGGATCAGACCCTCCGTCCCTGCATTGACTTTAGAGGTCTGAACAAAATCACTGTTAAAAACAAGTACCCGTTACCCTTGATGAACACTGCATTTGACCTTCTGCAGGGATCCAAGGTCTTCACTAAGCTCGACCTCCGTAATGCCTACCATCTGGTTCGCATCAGAGAGGGGGACGAGTGGAAGACTGCATTCAACACACCCACTGGACATTATGAATATTTGGTTATCCCATTCGGGCTCACCAACGCTCCTGCAGTTTTTCAATGTCTAGTAAATGATGTGCTTAGGGATATGGTTAACAAGTTTGTTTTTGTTTATCTTGATGACATTTTGATTTTTTCTAAAGACATCAACGCTCATAAGAAACATGTTAGATCTGTTTTAACCCGGCTTCTGCAAAATGGTCTATATGTAAAAGCCGAGAAATGTGAGTTTCACACCACCTCCACCACTTTCCTGGGCTTTGTTGTCTCCCCAGACTCTGTATCCATGGACTCTTGCAAGGTGGCTGCTGTGGTGGACTGGCCCACTCCCAAGGACCGGAAGCAACTGCAACGCTTTCTGGGGTTTGCTAATTTTTATAGACGCTTTATAAAAGGTTACAGCCAACTCGCTAAGCCCCTTCACGAACTTACCTCATCTAAGTCACGTTTTGTTTGGTCCACCGCAGCAGCCAAAGCCTTTTGTGATCTCAAAAAACTGTTTTCTTCAGCTCCCATCCTCCGGGCCCCCAACCCCGACGAGCCCTTTGTCGTCGAAGTTGATGCCTCCAGTACTGGGGTGGGGGCCATTCTCAGTCAGCGCAGCCTGGAGGGACGCCTGCATCCTTGTGCTTTCTTTTCCAAGGGTCTCTCCGAGGCGGAAAGAAACTATGACATTGGGGATCGGGAGCTGCTGGCCGTCAAACTCGCCCTTGAGGAGTGGAGACACTGGTTGGAGGGCTCCAGGTTCCCTTTTTTGGTTTGGACTGACCATAAGAACCTGGAGTACCTCAAATCCGCTCGTCGCCTCAACCCCCGTCAGGCCAGGTGGGCATTGTTCTTTTCACGTTTTAACTTCACTTTGTCTTTTCGACCCGGTGAGAAAAACACCAAGCCTGATGCCTTGTCTCGCATCCTGGAGAAGGATGAAGTCCCTTCCTCTCAGGAGGATCAGTTTATCCTCCCTGAAACTGCCCGCCTGGCCGTTACCCAGCTTGAGTTGGATCTGAAGGCCTCCAACCAGACCGATCCTCCTCCACCTAGATGCCCACCCAATCGTTTATTTGTCCCTCCCTACATGGTTAAACAGGTTTTGGATTTCTCCCATAGCTCTCGTCTATTCTGTCATCCTGGTTTGAGTAAAACATTGTCCCTGGTTAGGTCCCAGTTTTGGTGGGAGACCTTATTTCAGGATGTCCAATCCTATGTGCGATCTTGCCCCTCCTGTTCCCAATCCAAACCTTCCAAGCGCCCTCCTTCAGGGCTTTTACGCCCTCTTCCCTGTCCATCTCGTCCCTGGTCGCACATAGGAATGGATTTCATTACCGGTCTCCCACCATCCAATTCTCACTCAGTCATCCTCACTATAGTGGACCGTTTTTCTAAAATGGTCCATTTGATTCCTCTCCCCAAACTACCGTCATCCAAGGAACTCGCTCTGATCATGGCCAGGGAGGTTTTTAGACTCCACGGCCTGCCCACTAACATTGTTTCCGACAGGGGTCCTCAGTTTGTCTCTCTCTTTTGGAGGGAGTTTTGCTCCCTCCTGGGCATTGACATTAGCCTCTCCTCTGGGTTTCACCCTGAGACCGATGGCCAGACGGAAAGGGCTAATCAGGAGGTCGAGGGCAAGCTGAGGATTCTGTGTCAACAGGACCCCGAGAAGTGGAGCTCCTCCCTGCCTTGGGTGGAACATGCCCTTAACTCCACTCCTTCCTCGGCCACCGGTTTGTCCCCTTTTTATGTTGTCTTTGGTTATCAACCCCCTGTCGTCTCTCTCCAGGAGAGGGAGGCTTCTGTCCCCTCCGCTCATCTGGCCGCCCTACGCTGCCAGAGGGTTTGGAGGAAGGCCAGACGCGCCTTGTTGAAGAGTAGGGCGGCCTATCGTAAGCAGGCCGACCGCCATAGGACTCCCCAACCTGTTTACTCCATAGGCCAAGAGGTGTGGTTGTCCACCAAGAATCTCCCGCTTAAGCTCCAGTCCCATAAACTGGCCCCTCGCTTCATTGGTCCCTTTCCCATTTCCAAAGTCATCAACCCTGTGTCTGTTCGCTTGACGCTTCCCAGGTCCCTCCGTGTCCATCCCACCTTCCACGTTTCCTGCATCAAACCGGTGGTCGCCTCCTCTTTTCATGCCCCTGCTCACGCCCCTCCACCCGCCCGCTTCATTGAGGGTGGTCCTGTCTATACTGTTCGCCGTCTCCTTCGCTCTAGGCGGAGGGGACGGGGGGTTCAATACCTTGTCGACTGGGAGGGGTACGGTCCTGAGGAACGTTCCTGGGTCCCCTCCCGTCACATCCTCGACAGGACCCTCATCGCCGATTTCCACGCTCTCCATCCAGGTCAGCCAGGTGGAACGCCAGGAGGCATTCCTTGAGGGGGGGATCTGTCATGAATCACGTCCCTGTATTTTGATCTTTATCACTCTGTTCACTAGTTCTGGTTTCTCAGTTCTGTTCTGTTCTTTTCCTCCTCACTCCTTATCTTCTTCTACCTGATTCTCATGTATATGTGTGTGTGTATGTGGAGAACCAGTCTGTCCACTCTGCATGTTGGTGAAGGCTGACTGCACTAATTGGCTGCACTGCAGTCAGCTGGCCTGATTATCTCAGACTGGCTGCACCTGTTCTCTCCACCCTTTATAAGCAGCACCCTGTCAACTCTTCGGTGCCCGATAGTTGAACACTCATAGTAGTTAGTAGATATCTCGCGTTCATGCCTGTAGTCCTTGTTTCCCTCTCTTGTCCCTGTTCAAGTCCTCGCTCCTTGTCTTGCCCACCACGCTACCTGTCCCTCTCTCTGGTTGTCCTCCCCTTCTTGTTTGGCCTGATCTCTTGGTTCCTTGACCCTCTGCCTGCCTCGACCACGTCTCTTTGGATTGCCCTTTTGGATTTGTTTCTGCATCTGCTCTTGGTACCGACCCACGCCTGCACGACCACCGATCTGCCTGCTCCTCTGGTACTGCCTGACATCTGCTTCACGTTACTGGACCTTGGAAAGCCTGACCACCCCTTTTGGATCACGGACTCTGGACACGCAGACAGCTGCGGCCGACTGTCGTCCTTCACCGGACTCAGCCCTTCCAGCAGCTGCAGATCTGAACATTTCCAACCTTCAGAACCTTTGAGATCATCTGAGACGGTTAGTGGTTTTTCCTTGTTGACAGTTCTCCACGTTCTGGTAATCAGCACGACCACTAACCGTTCTCTGCTTCATAGAACTGTTCCTGCTATCCAACCGACACCAGAACCCGAACCAGACCCCAGACCGGCACCAGGACCGGCTGTCACTTCCTTCCTTAAAACAATAAACACATTATTATTTATCGTCTTTCTGTTGTGTTGTGATCTTGGTCCAAACCCTCACGAGAGTTCCTTACATATATATATATATATATATATTTTTTTTAAGCACTGTCTTTTTTATTAAAATATTGTTTCCTTTTATACATACAAATAGGAACCTGTGGGTACAGAGAAGTCATACATATGGTCTGTTTCAACCAAAAACAAAAAAAGTCATCAAAAGAATCCTGTTCACTCTTGTCCAGGTCACTGCCCTATGTCTGCACACTATATCCCTGACATGAAGGGAGAGCACATTTTAGTAGAAAATAATTCACCTGAAATATTATTGTATATTTTGAAATGCGTCAAGAAAGGGGCTCGTGTTTTTTTAAAGTTCCCAGTACAGCACTGAAGAGAATATCTTATTTTTTCCAGTTTCATGCACGACACAACGTGACATATAACCACTCTTTGTGAGTTGGAGGAGCAGCACCCTTCGATCTGATTAGAACTGCGCGCCCCGCTAACAAGTGATAACTGCAATCTGGTGGCTCAGGCTACACTGCACTTCTCACAGTCAACAGTTTAATTCCTGCCGCTGCATACTGACTGTAAAGAAGGAGTGAAATATAATAGAGAGCTTTGCAGAAGAGGTTGAAGCAATAAGAGTAGAACATATACCATCTGGGTAAAAGTATTCACCAGAAACCTTTCTGGACAAGCTGACTTTAACCGAGCTGAAGTTTTGCTTTAGGCTCAAGTAAATATAAAAATTGAACAGCCTCAAACTAAAAACATTAAGTCAGGTCCTCTGGATGGTTTCAAAAAAACAAAAAAGTTTTAGAAACGTTTCTTCTTTCATCCGAAAGACTTCTTCAGTCTGAGGAGTGTATTCAGCTCAGTCTGCTAAGGGGCCGTTTACACGGTACGTATTTTGAGTGAATCCGCTCCTTTCTCTCTGCGGTTCTGCTGATCATTTACACGACACCAGTGGTCCCCCTCTTTGAATCCGGAAGTTTCTGAACCCACCTTCCAGAGTGGAGGTTTTTGTTGACCGCCCACTGATAATGCAAACATCTCCCGCTGAGGCTTTGTGTTAAACCACATGCGCACATGCACGCGTGGACCGACGCTATATTTCTATCAACATGACGGCAGACACAGTGCTTTCTGAACTATGACTAATGGAATATATTTTTAATCTCGTAGTTAATCTATGTCAGAATCTAGCTGATGTAACCAACATCTGTGTTGGAAGAGACACAGTCCGATCCAGTCCTAATATCACTGTTTATTGAACGAGCCTGTCGAGGCAAGCGCACACGTCGCGCTGCACTATAACATACTTAAATGTGCTAAATAATAAGTTTAAGAATAATAAACAGTATTAATGTTAGTGTGAGAGATATCCCTGAAAGAGTGACCGCTGGCCTGGAGATGAGTGTAGAGCGCAGAGTCCTGGCCTGATGATGTTGCTCTTCTGTGCTGGTCCATCCTTTTGGCCAGAAACTGTTTAATTTCCCCGATGTAAGACTGATCACCCTCCTGACACTGAACAGCATACACAATATTACTCTGTTTATGCCGAGGGACTGGATCTTTGGGATGAACCAGTCTTTGCTGTAATGTATTTTGGGGTTTGACAGAAAGCTTCAAGGTGGAGGTGGGAGTGCATCAAGGCTCGGCTCTGAGCCCCTTCTTGTTTGCTCTGGTGATGGACCAACTAACAGATGAGGTCAGGCAAGAATACCCATGGACGATGATGTTTGCAGATGACATTGTGTTCTGTCAGGAGAACAGGGAACAGGTGGAAGAGAACTTGGAGAGGTGGAGGTATGCACTTGAAAGAAGAGGAATGAAAGTCAGCTGTAGTAAGACAGAGTACATGTTTGTGAATGAGAGGGAGGCCGGTGGAACAGTGAGGCTACAAGGAGCAGATGTCACAAAGGTGCAGGACTTCAAGTACTTGGGGTCCACTGTCCAAGAAAATGGGGAATGTGGTAAAGAAGTGAAAAAGAGAGTCCAGGCAAGATGGAGTGGATGGAGAAAAGTTTCAGGAGTGATTTGTGACAAAAGGATGTCAGCAAAGGTCAAAGGAAAAGTTTACAAGACAGTGGTGAGACCATGGTATATGGTCTGGAGAAAGTGACACTGACAAAAAGACAGGAGAAAGAACTGGAAGTGGCAGAAATGAAGATGTTGAGGTTCTCCTTAGGAGTGACAAGGATGGATAAGATTAGGAATGAGATCATTAGAGGTACAGCACAGGTTGAATAACTGGGAGATAAAGTTAGGGAGGCCAGACTGAGATGGTTTGGACATGTCAAGGAGGAGGGACTGTGGGTATATTGGTAGAAGGATGTTAGAAATGCAGCTGCCAGGAAAAAGACAAAGAGGAGCTATATGGATGCAATTTGAGAGGTGTAGTGAACCTGATCTGACCCTGATCTGACCCTGATGACCTCAAATCTATCAGATGGACAGAGACTGCTATTTTCATTGATCTGAATGCAGTCTGAGCCATCTGGTGACTTTCTTTCTTGAATTAATCAAGCAGAAAAGACAATTCTCTATAATCATTACTGTTTACAAATGTTTGATAATCAAATTGTGTTAGTTCACTCAATGTTACAGGTTGAAAAGAACTACTCATTTTTATTTTACATAAACAGTAAGTAATGATTTTTATTCCTCATTCAAAGAAGAAATCAGGTTAATATGCATTTCTTGATTTTCTGTCTGAAATGAGCCAAGCAACGTAAGTATGTGAAAGTTGAAGCTTCGGTCAACTAAATGTTTACTGAAAAAGAAATGTCATGTTTAATCTTTACAGAAGATACAGAAGAGTTTGACTCCACGAAGTCTGCTTTTCTGCAATAATCTCTCTGTCAGTTGTTAAACAAACTCATTCTCTGACCTCGACTTTTGATAACACCTTACGTCAAAAACCACACCCCTTTCTGGTCCATCCACGAATCAGAAAGCTCTAAATAGACCCGGAAGTCAACTCATTTAAAATGTGGCAACTTCCCGGTTCTGCTACAGACTAGAGAGTCTAGAGTCTAGAGTCTGGAGAGTCTGGGAAAGAATTCCAGAGAGTTCCAGAGGCTGAGGAGATGAAGAACTAGAGAGTTGCTGGAGTTGAAAGATTCTGTTAGAGTCTGAGAAGTTCTGAAGAATGAAAGGAGTTCAGAGTTCTTGGGTGCAAACGCGTTCAGGATGATCCAGAGACGTTTTGGGATTATGACTTCTGTTTGAACAAACCACGCACGACTCTCGAAGGATTTCAGCTGCTCTCAACGGAGACGCTGAAATAGTCGGAAGGATTCTATACCGAGCTGATCTACGTCGACCAGGTAACAGTTTCTTCTTCGACTAAAGTGTACCGGAGGCAAGCTGAGATCTGATGAAGCGTGCACGTTCTGGACAAACAGATTAATTCCCTCACACATCTCTCTGTAAGATAACTCCATTTCATCTTAAAACTCTCCTCTTTCTCATAAAATCAGTACAGATATTTTAGAAATATCTGAAGCAAAGTCCTCGTTCACCGCAGAGTGATCGATGTCCCTTTTCTGTGAAACTTGTCTGTTATTATTTTCATATTTTGCCAAATTAATGTAAATGTTTGATGTTAAACTTTGATTCTGAAAATAAATGACCGCATTCATTTTGATGGCTCAAAGATAAATAACGTCTCTCGTTACATTTCTGTTAAATTCAATGCACGACATTACACAGTCAGAAAGATGAGGAACTCGTGAATATATTGTATGCATATATATCTCATATATTGTCATACTACAACTAGTGGCACGTACCTACGTGACTACTACAACTGGTGGCCCGTAAAGTCTCATGAATGACTGTGAATTCGTGTAAACATTGATTTTTCATGTTGGCATGTTGAAAAATAACAGTTTATTAGCTGTGCTGAAACACTGCATGTTTACGCAGCGAGCTGGAGCTGCGCGCTTACACCTTTGCTGTGCAACTTCACGCTGTGTCACGCTGGCAATGTTTTAAAAGCTGGAATTGTGTCATAGAGTCTTGTGAAAGCTGACATTGTACGCCTGTTACGTGTAACTAAGCTGATGAAGCTGTGGAAAACGTTATTCTGTTTAAAAGTACGGAGGTTCTGCTAAGACCCGGCTGTGGTCCGGTTCGGTTCTGTTGAGTTTGAACGAGTATTTTGAATAGATGGATAAACGTTTTAAAAGCTGAGCGCCGTCTCAGAACACAGTTAAGAGTTATTCGTTACAATTTTTAACAGAAAAAGTGCATTTTGACAGTTTAAAAGACGAAAAGCTGACGAACTATTTTCAGGCTGAATCTAGCATGCTGGTTGCTAAAACGCTGCGTCATTGGTTGAAAAAGACCGTGTGTAACGTTCTCATTGGATGAGGGACGTGTCAATCACGTCACCCGGAAATGAAATTCGTTTTCATAGGGAAATAAAATCTGCTTTTTAAAGCTGAAAAACGCCTTTAAAGTGATTTTGATACGCTGGCTAAGTGCTTCGAAGCATACTCGCTGAAATTTTGCCACGTTAGAGTTTAAAATCCGTCATAAAATGATGTTTTTAAACAACGCTAGCGATGCTAATTTTAAGCTAACGACCGGAGCCTTCACTACGCTTAAAATCACTAAATAAAGCTGCAATACTGTCCCAAAAACTCATGTTTCAAGCTATAAAGTCTGATTGCAAAAATTTTGCCACGTTTGTGTAAAAAATCCGTTCAGAAATGTTGATTTTAACCGAGTTTAGCCGAAGCTAACTTCAAGCTAAGCGGCTAACAACAGGATGTCAACCGAACGCCACAGGAAGTTATAGCTCCCCTAGTGGACAACACAAACAGTGTCGGAGTTAAATTTTGTTGAGGTTGTACTGACACCTTCTGGAGAAGACGTGGGATCACAGGTTTCACTTCGTTTTTAGGTAAAGAGTGAAATTAAACGTTTTTATTTTTCTGTAAGGCAATTTTTGAGTTAACAAACTTCCTCAAAGTTGAATAAACACTGTTATCTTGCATTTTAAAGTTAAAAAGGGTATTTATGCAAAGAGCATTTACCAAAAAAGATTTTATTCACTGATAATTCCTTATAAAGGTACAAAATAAAATTAGAAACTTTAAAAAAAAAAAAGATACAGTTACAAATATTCACAGAGTTGAATAGTTCACTCATTTTGCTTGAAGGATAATACACGTTTAATTGCAAAATCACTAAATAAGAGTAAACTTATCAGGAAAAAGAGATTTTTCTGTTTAAGTTGCCACCTAAACAAATATCTTTCTATTTAATTTTAAATAGAAGCTTTACAGGAGGACAGGAGTAAATACAGTTTTTCTGAAGGAGGGACTGATTAATCCTGATACATCATCAACTTTTCTTTTCTTTTCACAACTTAGTTCTATGAGTAACTGTTAAAATAGCAAATTTCTGGAACAGAACGGTTTAAAAAACGCTTTAAACTGATTTGCTTTGAGACTTTTAGAAAATTACAGGTTTATTAAAAAATTCAGTGCTTTAGAGTAAAATACACTAAAAACAGCTTGGTGACTAGTCTGTTGGAAAATAAGCACAAAAAGTAACACTGCCAGAAGAGCATTTACTTAAATATTCATGAATTGGGGTAAAACCTGAGAAAGGTACCCACAGTTGAATAAGTTGACTTATAACAGTACTTCTGTGTAAACCCAAAAAGCTAAAATAGTGTGAACACTCAATGACTTGAATACAAATATTTACCTGTAAAATATCTAAAGCTTGCAACTGTTAAAACAGATAAATTGCTACACAGTGAAAATATGACAGGTGTGTTAGAAAAAGATTTTGATCCAAAAGGAATGGCGGACTGCTTGGAGAATGCGTTCGCGCTCCTGGCAGCGTCCTTACATCCATATATGATTCAGACAGAGAGCATGAACCCAAAAGAGTTAGCGGACAATCTGAAGGAGGTTGCAGAAAGTGTGACCTCTACAGAAATCACAAAGTCAAGTTATGAAAAGCTGGCTAAAATTGCAATTTTGCTGAAAGAATCATTCTATAAGGCTGTTGAGAAAACTGATAACCTCAAACAAAGGTTAGACAGTGAAATAGTGTTTGCTCAGGAAATTGAAGAATACGTCCGTCAATTTAAAAGTGAACACGAGGCCCGCATAAGAAAACATCATGAACAGATGTCTCAAGAACAGCAAAATACAAGTGCAGAAATTGATTTGCTGAACAGCAAACTACAAGTACTTGAAGCATCACTATCGGAAGCAAGGGACCTCTCAAAGACTGAGCTGTTAAAACAGGCTCAATCATATGAGGGGAGGATTAGGGATAGAGAACAAGCGTACCGAGCCTCGTGTGCAGATAACGATGTGCTTCAAGCACAGTTACAGATCGCATTAAAAGAGCTGGACGCTTGCAAAGCAGACAAGGCGGGGATACTCCGACAATGGCTGATTTTACAAAGTAAATATCAGACATCACAGGAGCACCTAACAGTTTGTGAGGAGAAATTAGCTACAGCTACAAACCAGATTTCTGATATGGGGCGGGCTGGTCTGAGACTCAAAGACGAACAGTATCAGGGTCCGAAACAGCCACGAACTCTCCAGACAGATGCTGTTGCACCTCTTCCTCCTGACAACACGCCGTTACCCTCACCCCCATTATGGGCGGTAGGGACAGAACTGCACCAATATGTACCTCTTCCTCCTGACACCATGCCCCCACCCCCACCACCATCACGGATGGTAGGGACAGACCTGCACCGATATGTACCTCTTCCTCCTTATCAGCCACCCCCACCCCCACCATGGGCGGTAGGGGCAGGCCTTGACCAATCTGCACCAATCACGCATGTGAGACCGTTGATACAGTCTCCTTCAATGGATGATTTGCAGAAAGTCTCAAAATATGTACAACGTTTCGTTCCCGGCCCTATGGGGTCAGCAGGAACAAAAGCGTACCTCAGAGATCTGGATTTCAGATTGAGATCTTATCCTAATGCTACGGCAGAAGATAAAATCAGTCTGATACGACTCACTTCGGACAGAGAGGTGTTCACCTTCATCGAGCGTTTACCAGATGCAACGAGGAGGGATTACAACCTTCTGTGTGAGGCTTTGATCAAAGAGTACGACTCCTGCACGGGACCTGCTGGGTACCCAGCCGCAGACAAGGTCACGCAGGGCAAGAATGAACATCCAAAAGTTTATTACAAAAGAATCTTCCAAGCTTATTTTGGTAACAGAAATGAGACCGGAATGGAAGAAGATGATGGTTTTAAGTTTGTTTTCAGCAAAAATCTCCACTCTGATTTTAAAAAATCAGTACAAATGATGGCAAATTTCAGAGAAAAATCCATCAGTGAGATTAAGCAGTGTGCTGTGAATGTGTTTGAAGCATGTTCTCATGCTACGACGCCCATTGAAGTGTTTCCAAGTGTAAAGGTTAAACCCCACTCCCTAGAATTAGAAGGAAGGCGTTCATCGCCACCTCCTCCTAAGAAAGAGAGAAAACAGTCTGTTCAAAATAACAAACCACGTAATGAAGGTGCACGCTGGGACAAAAAGGCTCCTCTTTTAGAGGAAGACAGTGATTATCGGAAAATGGGTGAGCGCAGGACGCAAAGATATGGGAAACCATATCATCAGGGGCAGTACGTAAAGGAACCCCCGAAAGACGTACCTGACCGTCCCCCACCTCGGACGAAACGAACCGAGGCGAAGAAATCACAAAAGTTCCAGAAACAAGGCCCTACACCTCTGAACTCGGAAGAGACAGAGAAAATACGCAGGTTGTTAGAAACTTTGAAGCACACTGACACGGGAACCCATCCAGGAGCACTATGCAGTGATGTAATTCCCATTACATCTGAGGGCGCGAATGACAACATAACAGATGTCGGTGAAACACACCAAGACATAACTGTTGTTGCCTCAAACAACCCCTCATCAGAAGTAGGGGGGGTAAACACACACACAAACGGTGACGGGTCATCGCAGTTTGAACACTCAGAAACAGCTTCTGCTGTGCTGACGGTTCAGACAAACCAAGATTACACAGATAAGGATGAACGCGTGAAGAAGCGTCAGAGAAAACCCAAGAGGTTTCTGTGTAACTTTATCAGAAAGGGGGCCGCCAAAAAGGCGTACCTGTCAGTAACACTCGAAGGTGTCCTCACACACGAAGCACTCTTGGACGGTGGGGCAGACATAACAATTATGTCAGCTAAACTGTTCGAGGAGCTGAGGACGGCCGCTGCCAGTGTTAACAGGATAATACCTCTCTCTGACTGTGCTATAGAAATGCAGGGTCTCTCAGAAATGAAAACAACCCTGACAGCTATAGCAATGGTTCATATGCAGATTGGCAATATGACACTGTACCACCCGGTACACGTGACCCATGTTGACTCATTCCCATTTTTGGTTGGCCAGGATTTTATAAATCGCTTTAATGCGATTATAGATTATGGTGATCAAATAATGTGGACAAAAGTGAGCAAACCACTGCCAATAGATACGCCTCCGGAGTGTGACACAGACTGCCCAACAGCAGGTACCGCGGAAGGCACAAAGGACTCCTCAGCCGAGGACACGAGCCCGGTGAGTACTCCTCTAACACCATGTGAAACCAAAGAAACCCAAGCGGTCCAAACTCTGACTCAACAAGACAGCCTCCTCTGTGAGCTGCAGCAGCCAGAGTCCACCAAACACTACCTACTACTGGTAGTTAAGGGTGTAGAGATCCAAGGGTCCCACACCAACGATGCTGTACTGTCTCTGTGGACAGATAAATCAGCAATTAACCGAGCTTTCTACGAAACCTTGGTTCACAAACACGTTGGTCTAGAACTAATTAAAAAAGCTTTCCGCTTTCCATTAGTTCCCAATAGTTCACAGGTAATGACCGCAGAAGGAGTCATTAACCTAAAACTGAACTGGAACCAACGAGAACTGGTTCACCCATTTCTCGTTATCCAAAACTTACCACATGCATCCTACATAGGCTCTGACATTTTGGTAAGGTTAGGTGTCCACGTGGACACCATCAACAAGGTGCTGTGGTCCCTGAAACCAGCCACAAAGGACCCTCCTGTGTTAGACACAGCGAGCCTTAAGGCTGGGCAGACCATTCCAGAGGCCTGCCAGGTTGCTAGCAACCAAGACACCACAGTACCATCTCAGGTGATTAACCTAATGGTGCGAATCCACATAATAGCTGGACAAGCTATTAGCCATAAACAGGCATATTTTCAACCCTCTCCTGCATTTTTCGACTTGGGACTGTCCGTGGAAGCCACGAACCAGGTGAGTCTTGACTCCAGGACCACATCTATTGCTGTGTGTAACACAGGCATGGATGAGGTGCTGATCCCAAAAAACACTATGCTAGGATGGTTGATTTCAACTGACTTTCATGATTTTGAACTAGGCATTCCATTTCTGGGAGGACTCCCAGACAACCTGGTACCGAGTCAAGAAGCTGGGCCAGTATGGTTCACAAAACCAACACAGGCCATAGCTCTTTTCTCAACCGATGATGTCGACCAAGGATCTCAAACCTATGGTGTCTTACCCATAGACAGGCCCGACGACTCAGAAAGGGATTCGATGGAGCTCCCCAAGGAGCAAGAACCCTTAACAGTCTCATCACAGATTGATCAGGTGGTCGCCCAAGCCGACGCTCTGACATCTGATGAAGAAAGAGACAAACTACGCCAAGTTCTTCTAAAATATGAAAAGTCATTCTCAACTGATTCAACAGATTGTGGGTTGACCTCACTCCACGCAGTGAGAATCCCAACCCCACCCAACGCACCGCCAACATTTGTCAGACAATACAAGATCCCTCTGGCGGCACACCAGCCTGTCCAGGAGATCATTGATGACCTTTTGGTCAAAGGTATAATCAGACAATGTAATAGCACCTACTCTGCGCCTCTATGGCCAGTTTTAAAACCAAATGGTAAGTGGAGACTTACCATAGACTACAGGAAGCTAAATAAACAAGTACCTTTATCCAGGTGGCCAATGACTCAGCTCCATCAGGAACTGCCAAAGGTCACCGATGGTAAGTACTTCTCGACCCTCGACGTCGCCTCTGGTTTTTGGACCATCCCTGTGCGCGCCGAGGA
>NW_023619048.1:0-15362 GCF_014905685.2 Nematolebias whitei
TTCAGCAAAATTGCGATTTTAGCCAGCTTTTCATAACTTGACTTTGTAATTTCTGTAGAGGTCACGCTTTCTGCGACCTCCTTCAGATTGTCCAATAACTCTTTTGGGTTCATGCTCTCCGCCTGCTTGATCTGTGGATGTAAGGAATCTGTCAGAAGCGCTAACGCATTCTTTAAACAGTCCCTTATCCCATAAGCATCAAAATCTTTTTCTACCACACCTGTCATGTTTTTCACTGTGTAGCACTTTATCTGTTAAAAACAGTTGCAAGCTTCAGATATTTTACAGGCAAATATTTGTATTCGAGTCAATGAGTTTTCACACTATTTTAGCTTTTTGGGTTTACACAGAAGTACTGTTATAAGTCAACTTATTCAAATGTGGGTACCTTTCTCAGGTTTTACCCCAATTCATGAATATTTAAGTAAATGCTCTCGGCAGTGTTACTTGTATGTGCTTATTTTTCAACAGGTACTAGTTACCAAGCTCTTTTTAGTGTATTTTACTCTAAAGCACTGAATTTTTTATAAACCTGCAATTTTTCTAAAAGTCTCACAGCAATTATTGGTTTAAAACGTTTTTTAAACCGTTCTGTTCCAGAAATTTGCTATTTTAACAGTTACTCATAGAACTAAGTGGTGAAAAGAAAAAGAACAGTTGATGATGTATCAGGATTAATCAGTCCTTCCTCAGAAAACTGTTATTCCTGTTCTCCTGTCTCATCCTCTATTTAAAATTAAATAGGAAGATTTATTTTTAGGTGGTAACTTAAACAGAAAAGTTTCTTTTTCCTGATAAGTTTACTCTTATTTAGTGATCTAGCAATTAAACGTGTATTATCTCTCCAACAAATGAGTAAACTGTTCAACTCTGTGAATATTTGAACCGTTTCTTTTAAAAAGTTTCTAATTTTATTTTGTACCTTTTTCTTAAGGAATTATCAGTGAATAAAAATGTGTTCGGTAAATGCTTCTCTGCATAAATACCCTTCACTTTTTAAATGCAAGATAACAGTGATTATTCAGCTAGAGGAAGTTTGTTAACTCAAAAATGCCTTACAGAAAAATAAAAACGTTTAATTTCACTCTTTAAACCTAAAACTGAAGTGAAACCGTGATCTAAAGTTTCTCCAGGAGGGGGAAGTGTTTAGCTTTCTACCAGCAGGAGTCTATGACGACTTCCTGTGACGTTCGGTTGACATCCTGTTGTTAGCCGCTTAGCTTAAAGTTAGCTTCGGCTAAACTCGGTTAAAATCAACGTTTCTGAACGAATTTAAGCGTAAACGTGGCGTTGTTTCAACAAGCACGACTGTTATGCATGAACATGAGTTTTCTTGGGACATATGGCAGCTTTATTTAGTGATTTTAAGCGTAGTGAAGGCTCCGGTCGCAACTTTACATCTGACATGGAGGAAGTGACGTGACACGTCACTCATCCGGTCGTTAGCTCTTAGCTTAAAATTAGCATCGCTAGCGTTGTTCAAAACATCATTTAATGACGGATTTTAAACCCTAACGTGGCAAAATTTCAGCGAGTATGCTTCGAAGAACTTAACCAGCGTGTCAAAATACACTTTAAAGCGCTTTTCAGCTTTAAAAAGCAGATTTTATTTCCCTATGAAAACGAGTTTCATTTCTGGGTCACGTGACTGAAATCACCAATTACAGAGCAGCATGGGGGTGAGAGGAAATGACGTAGCCACGTCATTCAACTTCTCAGCGAATCAGAGCGCTCCACAGCAGCAAAATTCCACCAATCACAAAACGTTTCAGCAACTAGCATGATAGATTAGCATGAAATGAGTTCGTCAACTTTTCGTCTTTTAAACTGTCAAAATGCACTTTTTCTGTTAAAAACTGTAACGAATCAACACTGAGCTGCACGGAGTCTGCTACTCCAGTCTCAAAAACGTCTTTCTAGCTATTTAAACAACTCGTCCAAACCTTTTTCAGAACCGAGCCGGGCCAACAGAACCTCCGTCCGTTTGGACCGTCTTTAAACAGAATGGAGCGTTTTTACCCAAATCCAGCTTTTAGTTACCATAACAGGCGTACAATTTCAGCTTTCACAAGACATATGACACTATTTCAGCTTTCAAAACATCACTAGCCCAACACGCTTAAACATGCAGCGTTTTGACTTCAAAGCGGCGCAGCTTGAGCTGCGTTTCAGCACAGCTGATAAACTGTTACTTTTCCTCATGCCAACATGTAAAACAATCTTTACACGAAATACACAGTCATTTATGAGCACGTAACGGGCCACCAAACTGTAGTATGACATAAGCTGGATATGTTCATACATTTTTCACGAGTTCTTCATCTTTCTGACTGTGTAAATGTCGTGCGTTGAGTTTAACAGAAATGCGAACGAGAGACGTTATTATCTTTGACCCATCAAATGAATGCGGTCATTTATTTGCAGAATCAAAGTTTAACATCAAACATTTACATTAATTTGGCAAAATATGAAAACAATAACAATGGCAAGTTCACAGAAAGTTGGAACAATACGGCGATTGTCCTCACTTTCAGCAGAACAGTAGACATCAATCACACGGCGGTAATTGAGAACTTTGCTTCAGATATTTCTAAAATATCTGTAATGATTTTAGGAGAAAGGAGAGTTTAAGATGGAAAATGGAGATTTATCTTACAGAGAGATGTGTGAGGGAATTAATCTGTTTGACCAGAAACGTGCACGCTCTTTGGGGAATCAGCTTGGCCACGGTACACTTGGTCGAAAATAGAACCTTCTACCTGGTTGATGATAAAATCAGCGTCGGCGTAGGGTTCCTTTCTGACTCTTTCAGCGTCTCCATGAGGACAGCCAAACCCTTAGAGAGTCGTGCGAGGTTATCCAAACAGAAGTTATACTCCCAAAATCCTCTCTGCATCCTGGAATGTCAGAATTCTGAACTCCTTCAGAACTCTCTTCAGGTATTAAACTCTGGAATTCTTCTCCATGAGCTGCATCAGAGAGTTTTTCGTCTCTACTCCCCAGGAGAACTGTCACTCTTTATTACTCTGTTACGCTCTTTTTAGCTCTGTTACTCTCTGGCGAGAACCAGGAAGTTGCCACATTTAAATGAGTTGACTTCCAGGTCATTTTAGAGCTTTCTGATTGGTGGATAGACCAGATCAGAGGTGTGGTTTGTGATGTAAGGTGTTATCAAAGTCAAGGGCAGAGAATGAGATTGTTTAAAAACAGACAGAAAGATTATTGGAGAAAACCAGACTTCGTGGAGTCAAACTCTCCTGTATCTTCTGTGAAGATTAAACATGACATTTCTTCTCAGTAAACATTTTAGTTGACCGAAACCTGACTTTTAACATACTTACAAATTTGCTCATTGAAGACAGAAAAATCAAGAAATGCATATTAACCTGATTTCTTCTTTGAATGAGGAATAAAAATCATTACTTACTGTTTATGTAAATAAAATGAGTAGTTCTCTTCAACCTGTAAACATTGAGTGAACTAACACAATTTGATTATCAAACATTTGTAAAATAGTAATGATCATAGAGAATTGTCATTTCTACTTGATTACTTCAAGAAAGAAAGTCTCCAGATGGCTCAAACTGTATTTCTGGATGTAGATCAATGAAATAACAGTCTCTGTCCATCTGGTCAGATTTGACATGAGATCAGGTTCACTACACCCTTCCCACAGACTTCCCACTGAGGTGCCTTGATACAGCACTCTGGGAACAGCCTATTCGTTCAGCAATTTCTTTCTGTGTCTTACCCTCTTGCTTGAGGGTGTCAATGATGGCCTTCTGGACAGCAGTCAGGTCGGCAGTCTTACCCATGATTGCGGTTTTGAGTAATGAACAAGGCTGGGAGTTTTTAAAAGCCTCAGGAATCTTTTGCAGGTGTTTAGAGTTACGTCGTTGATTCAGATGGTTAGGTTAATAGCTTGTTTAGAGAACCTTTTCATGATATGCTATTTTTTGGGACAGGCATTTTGGGTTTTCATGAGCTGTATGCCATAATCATCAGTATTAAAACAATTAAAGACCTAAAATATTTCAGTTGGTGTGTAATGAATCTGAAATATATGAAAGTTTCATTTTGATCATTACTTTATGGAAAATAATGACCTTTATCACAATATGCTAATTTTTTTAGATGGACCTGTATATATATATATGTCTGTGTGTGTATATATACATTTATATTATATATATTTATATAATATATAGATATAGATATTAACAAAAATGTATCAGTGACTGTGAGTTTTGCAAAACTTGTCATAAGAATATTTTATTAGTGTTATTGTTAACCCCCACCCAGAATATTTAAATACACTGAACCATGTGTTCAACTTTCATGGCTGTACGTCTAAGATTTCCAGAGGGAAAAATCTTGAGAATGAGTTTAGTATTCAGCTATGACTGATTAAACGCACAGATACTTCATTGCTCCTGTCAAACAGGTTACACTGAGTGGAGCGGTCGACCATTCCAAGATGGCGGCCCTACAGCTCGTCAGCGCCAATAGGCAATAGCGGTCAATGTTGTATCTAGTGTTTATATCTATGGTGTGAGGCAGCAATGACTTCACTCTTGTAGTGGACTAGGCCTCCGACTCGACTCTGGAACCACATCTGTCGCTGTGTGTAACACAGGCACAGAGGAGGTACTGATCCCGAGAAACTCAAGGCTTGGATGGTTGATATCCACAGATTTTCATGATTTTGAACTTATCATTCCATTTCTGGGAGGACTCACAGCCAACCTGGTATCGAGTAAAGAGACTGGTCCAGTTTGGTTCACAAAACCAACACAGGCCATTGCACTCTTCGCAACCAATGATGTCAATTTAGGACCTCAAACCTATAGTGTCTTACCTATAAACAGGTCTGACGACACAGAAGGGGACTCATTGGAGTTCCCCGAACATCAGGAGCCCTTGGCAATCGCTTCACAGATTGAACAGGTGGTCGCCCAAGCCGACGCCCTGACGACTGAGGAAGAAAGGGATAAACTCTGCCAAGTTCTCATGAAATATGATAAGTCGTTCTTGACTGACTCAATGGATTGTGGGTTGACCTCGCTTCACACAGTGAGCATCCCAACTCCACCAGACTCACCACCTACATTTGTCAGACAATACAAGATTCCCCTGGCAGCATATCAACCTGTCAAGGAAATCATTGATGACCTTTTAGATAAAGGCATAATCAGACATTGTAATAGCACCTACTCTGTGCCTTTATGGCCAGTGTTGAAACCAAATGGTAAGTGGAGACTTACCATAGACTACAGAAAGCTAAACAAACAAGTTCCTTTATCTAGGTGGCCGATGACCCAGATCCAACAGGAACTGCCCAAGGTCACCGATGGTGAGTACTTTTCCACCCTCGACGTCGCCTCTGGTCTTTGGACCATCCCTGTGCGCGCCGAGGACCAACACAAACTAGCTTTCACTTTTGGTGGCCGACAATACACCTTCACCAGGTGTCCCTTTGGCTACGCTAACTCACCAGCTGAGTTCAACATCTTTTTGAACAAAGCATGTCCAGATGCCCACAAACGTGGGACACTGATCTACGTGGACGATGTCCTTTTGAGGCAGCCAACGCTGGACTTACACTTGGCTGAGATCGACCACGTTCTGAAGCAACTAACTACTGCTGGTGCTAAAATCTCACTGTCAAAATGCCAGTGGTGCAGGACCAAGGTGGACTACGTTGGCCTACTAGTAGGTCCAGACGACGTACAACCAGAATTGACTCGCACCCAAAGCCTAGACAATCTCAAAGTCCCCACCAATCTCAGAGGACTACAAAGTTTTCTGGGCGTGTGTAACTACTCACGCCAATTTATTGAGAACTATGCAGACCTTGCGAAACCACTGACTGAACTCTTGAAAAAAGACATCCCATTTGTCTGGACTGATGACCAACAGCAGGAAATGAACGCCCTTAGGGACAGACTCAAGTCAGCCCTATGTCTAGTCTATCCAGACTACAACAAAGAGTTTCACTTGGAAGTGGGCTTCTCAGCTCACTGCATGAGTGCGGGTCTGTACCAGATGCACGACAAAGACAAGCGTGTGGTGGCCTACGCCAGTAAGACAATGGCAGGCCCCGAATTAAAGTTCTCAGACTGTGAGAAAGCTCTACTGACCACTGTGTGGGCAGTTAAACACTTCTCCAGTTACATTGGTGGACAAAAGATCATTGTTGAAACACAACACCAGCCAGTGACTTTCCTGAATAGCCAACGCATCAGAGATGGTGTGGTGACAAACTCACGGGTAGCCACATGGCTCATGGCGCTTCAAAGTTTTGACCTAGACATCCGCTACAGACAAAACAAGAAGTCACATTTGGGCACCGACTTGGCACTCTGCCAGGAATGTACACAAGATGTACCTGCCACCCATCCGCCAGCTGCGAAAAAACTCTCAGTAAGTGATGACCCGAATCACCACTACTTTGATAGCAATATCTGCAAAGATATGACAAGATTGTACGTGGATGGATGCTCGTTCCACCACGAACAAACCTGCAAATCAGGTGTTGGAGGGGTCCTCCTCCAAGGCCAACAAGAGGTCACTTTTAGCTATAAATTAGGCTCTCAGACTTCTCAGTATGCTGAGATAGCAAGAATCCTAATAGCTCTCCAGATGGCAGTAAAACGCTCCATCCAAACGCTAATCATCTGCACGGACTCTAATTGCGCTCGACTTAGTTTCTTGTGTCATCTCGCTCTGTGGAAACAGAATGGCTTTCTCACAAGCAACAAGAAAGTGGTCAAACACAAAGAGCTTTTCATGGCATGTGATCACTTGGTGACATCACATGACCTACAGGTCTACTGGAAAAAAGTTCCAGGACATTCAAGAGTCCTAGGCAATGACAAGCGGTATAATGACCTTGCAGACTTCCTAGCCAAGGACGGAGCCGTGGTCGGCCCTCTGTGGTCCTTTGACCCCTCCTGGCTGCTCGCAACTCTGCCAGTACAACCTACAGCCGAGGTAATGGTAGTCACACGTGCACAGGCTATAGCCAAGCCAGCTGACAACACAGTCTCTGTACAGCCCGTGCTGACTGACCCAGACATCATCCAACTTCAGAAGTTGGATCCTGCAATAAACTCGATGATGTTGTACTTGACTGACCCATAGAAAAATACTCCGTCCGAAGCAGACCTGGATTCCAATCCAGACCTTAAAGTACTCTTTCAGTTGCGCAAGCAGCTAAAACTAATCAAGGGCATCCTAACTTTTGCTCATGGACCGACGTCCTCACCCGTGTTCGTGGTCCCCCATGACCACAGGGGGGGTGATGTTAGTTCATGCGCATGACCTCCCGTCCGCAGGACACAAGGGAGATAACGCCACGCTGAAAGCATTAAAACAAGTTGCTTATTGGCCTGGAATGAAAAAGGATGTCAAGAACTATATTAAAGGGTACCTGGTCTGTGGTTAGTTTCAGCCATCCAGACCACTCCACAGAGCACCACTGCAAAGTAGAGACATTGTATTCCCATGGTCCGACCTCCAGATCGACTGGGTTGGACCACTTACTAAAGCCCCTTATCCACAGGGCCCTTTGGTACTCCTATGTAACTAGTTATGGCCGATTGCGTGCTTTATCCACAATGCCTTTAGCGGTGGAACCCAACCCATTTTTGGGACCTAATTCTCTGAGGTCCCAGGTCTGGTTCTTGTAGGGTCTAGATGTGACATAAGCGCACTGTAGGTCACTGATTGGTCAGGGGGCGCATTGGTGGAGGGCGGAGATTCAGTCTTCCACCGGAAATCCCGATCCGCCATTTTCTTTTTCACCCACCATAACAGACAACAAGAAATCAGAGGAGCTTATTTTGGAATATTTTATAAGGTAAAACAAATAATCATGGCACAACCGTGGTCGAATGCTGAAGTTCAGGCATTTCTCTGTTTGCTGGCCGATGAACAAGTGCAGAGCGAGCTAGATGGAACGAAATGAAATGAAAAGATTTTTCAAGAGGTGTCTGCGCAGATGGCGGTGCAGGGCTTCCATCGCACACCAAAGCAAATTAAAGCTTAAAAAACTAAAAAGCGATTACAAAACGATTAAGGACCACAACGGTAGGAGTGGAGCAAACAGAAGAAACTGGAAGTGGTTTGTACAAATGGATGCCATTTACGGCAAACGCCCAGCCAACAAATGGAGGGAGAGTGGCCTAGACACGGCCACTGCTCTTCTGGAAGCTATAGTTGATGGTGAGTGTATTTTATTTACTTTAAGCATATTTCCTTTTCCTCATGCAACCGTTTCTTTGCGTTTTCTGAAAGTACTCTGAACAAACGAGGCTGACGCGGTTAAGTCGTCATTAGTTAGCATCATTGCTAACTGTACTCTGTTGCTGTTTTTCCACTCTTATTGTGATGCAGAAAGTCCCACTGAAGATGAAGGTTCGCCAGATTCTGCTTTTGACTGTCCAATCCTCCCCGCTTCTGACCCTTCCCGACCACACCAGCTCCAAGTACATCTACGCCACCAAGTACATCTACGCGACCGAGTACATCCACACCACCGGGCACATCCACGCCACCGGGCAACACGCAGCAGAGCGGCACCAAACAGCACCCGTTACTAGGTAAGAAGCAACAATCGTGTTTAACATCACATTGATCATGTTGATATGAATGTTGTTTTGTTTTTGTTGTAAAACACCTTGCATGTATTCAAACTACTTGTTTATTCAGTTGTAATGTATAAATGTTAAATTTAAATATTCATTTATTACTTAAACTTTCATTTATGAAGTTTATTATTGAAATTAAACAGGGTGTAGTGATTTTTGTTCAGATTAACGATGCTCTGTTCTTTTTCTAAATTAGCACAAACCGTTGTAAATGACTACATGTAGTTTATTTATGCCCACCTGCTTACTATCATTAAAGTACTAGACTGCTTTATGAACAGAATCATTTCTGATCTTGTGAACAAACACCTTTTGAAATTAGCAGGAACTTTAATGTAAATAATTTGTTTAAAAACTCTACCTGTACTTCATCATCTAACAGCCATTTTCTTGTGTGTTATTCATAGGCCATAGAAAGCGCAGATCAACAAGTGCAGCAGAGAGCTTTGTTTCTGCGCATACAGAACAAGAGATGAACCAGAAGCAGAGAGAGGAACACTTCCATTTTATTTGTGAGGATGCCAAAAAAGCAAGGCAAGAAGAAGCTGTGGAGAGGCAATGCCAAGCTGCAGCAGCGAGGAAGCAGGAGAAATCAATTAGGAGGGAGGAGATGGCCTTCAGGAGAGAGGAAGCAGATCTTCGCAGAGAGGAAGCAGCACAGCGAAGGCAGGAGGCTGAACAGAGTGCTGCTTTCAATCAGGCACTCCTTGGGGTGCTGGAATCCATTGCCCGTTCCATGGCAAACAGACATGTTTAAAAATATTTAGAGTATTTCATAGTTGATATATAGAAATGTAGATCCTGCAAGGTAAGCCCACAAATAGACAAACATGTAGCTTGTTAAGTTTGCATATATAATTAGTGTATAATTATTTTTTTGTACAGGTCTTTATTTCTAATAAAATAAACATTTTCAAGTCTTGAGCTTCCATCTGATCATCAAAAGTGAAGTGCTTACAGTGTTTTTTTACGTCAATAGTGTAGGTAAGTGAAGTAATTGTTTTTTACCTGTAACAATGCTGGTGAAGATTCTCAGTTATCCTTGACACGGCAAATCTCCCCCAAAAAAGATAAAAACAAAACCACAGGACTTTTTTTAAAACTGAAAACATTTCGCTAATCATCCGAGGAGCACTCACAATTCAATGAAAAAAGGAATATGGGATTAAAGTTATAAAGCTGTGGTGTTCTGTAAGCTTGCTGGAGATTGATCTGCATGCGCCAGTCTCCATAATACAAGCTTATGGCACACCACAGCTTTATAACTTGAATCACACTCCTCGTTTCATTAAATTGAGAGAGCCTCGGATGAAAAGTGATACATCTTCAGTTACAAATAAAGTCCAATTTTTTTATTTATGTATTTTTTCGGTTTTATCTGTAATGAGTACTGAAAAACGTAACCATAATACAGAATGTCCATGTGTTGTAAATGAACATTGCAGTGGAGTTAAAAAGGTGTAGGAATTGTGTAATCTACGTTTACAATCATCCTCATTCAGGAGGTTTTCAGTCATTGCATGTCAAACACCTCGGCCATGATGTCCATCTTGTGGATCCAGCAGCTTCTGCGTCTTTTTCGCCCAAGGTCAAAAATTCTCTCCACGACTTTCACTGTGGTACAAAGGAGCACTAACTTCATATTACTTAACAGCACTTCAATCATGAAGATAATTTGCGACAGCTTAATTTAAAGAGCTGCGTGGTAAGCATAAGCTCTGAAAGAGTTGTTAAATATCAAATCAAATGTAGGTTATTATGT
Organism: Nematolebias whitei; assembly: GCF_014905685.2. NCBI lineage: Eukaryota > Metazoa > Chordata > Actinopteri > Cyprinodontiformes > Rivulidae > Nematolebias > Nematolebias whitei. The sequence goes on from NW_023619048.1 coordinate 10,414, forward strand.
AATGTACGTAATTATATATATATATATATACATATATATATATATATATATATATATATATATATATATATATTATATATATATATACATACATATATACAAATCAAATTACAAAAAGACTTTATTAATCCCAGAGGGAAATTAAATGTTGTAACTCATCATCCTGGTTTCATTAAAGAGTTGTTCTAGATGCTGATGGCTGTGGGCAGGAAGAATCTCTTGTAGCGGTCTGTCTTACAAGGGATCTGAAGAAGTCTCTGGCTGAAGACATATATATATAAATATTAAAATGGATTAATGTATATATGCATAAACAAATATAAAGTTCTTGTTGTAGGTTTTGGTTATTTGTTAAAAACAAAAATTAAAGAGTATACAGTTTTTTTAAAACTACAGCCGCTAAAAATGCAGCATATGTGATAGAAGCACAGCAGCAGTGTTTGTTTTGCCATTTTTACATGAACCTGGTAATAAGGCATGTCTGTACATTAAAAAAAACAAGAATAATTATTAATCCATGTTTATTTTCAAATCAACACTTTAACGTTCACTTGTATCTAAGGAAGGCTGGGGAGGTAAAAAAAAAGATTAAGGGGTGGAATTAGGATAAGTTACAGCTCATGAGGTACTCCATCATAGCATCTCTGACACCTCGGCCCTGCTCTCCATCTTGCGGGACAGCGACCAGGACGGGCAAAAAAAAAAAAGCAACGAGATCATCCATTTTGGTTGTGTGTTGTTTCCGGCTCTTTTTCTTCTAATACATGTTAGTGGTGCTTAGAAAAGAGCTTAATGTAGCACTACCGCCACCAGCTGGTAAGGTGCGTTGATATTAATAATCCGCCCACTAGAGGTGAACAATCCGCCCACTAAACGGGAACTATAGGCAATGTGGAGACAGAAAAATAGAGGTCCCACCAGAATCGGACACAACAGGCTACAAGAACCAGACCTGTGGATACCAGGCTTAAGAGCACTAGAGGAAATAAATATTTTCTCACGGTAACTTGCGCATTTACCAAATGGGAAGAATGCCTACCAGCTCCTAATGACACAGCACAAACAACTGCTATGTTACTAATGAATCATGTATTTTCAAGGTTTGGACTTCCCCTCAGGGTGAACTCAGACCAAGGTACACACTTCACAGCTGAAGTGATGAAAGAACTGTGGAAGATGCTAGGCATCAAAGTCAACTTCCATGTTGACTACCACCCACAGGCCTCAGGCCAAGTAGAGAGAGCAAACAGAACTGTGGTAAGTATTTTGAAGAAATACGTAGCCGCAAACCACATGGACTGGGACGTGAAACTCCCTCTGGTCCTCATGGCCATAAGGGCCACTCCACACACATCGACTGGCATCTCTCCCTTCGAGATGATGACGTGTCGACAAATGACTCTCCCTCTACACCTGTTGTACCAACCAGGTGATGCCGCCATGGCAACAGCCTACACCACACAACAATACATGAATGATTTGGAGGAACACCTTAAGAACACCTTTGCGTATGCCCAGAAAAATCTGGAAAAATCCGCTGAAGGACGAAAGGCATACTATGACCAAAAGGCCTCTCACGAGGATCTCCAAGTGGGAGATAAGGTCTGGTACTACACGTTCGCCCCCACAACCGGGAAAAGAGAGTCCTGGACCGGAACTCTCACCCGCACACTGATGCCCAGGTGGACTGGACCCCACCTGATAACAGACAAACTGTCTCCAGTTGTCTATCATATCAAAATCAGCAAAGGCTAGAAGGAGCCAATGGTTAAATGGGTACATCGAAACCAGGTTAAATTACACAAGGCGTTCAATAACTCCACAAGAGACAAAGATCTCACAAACTCAGACCTAGTGGGAAAAAGGTCGTCCAAACAGAAACGAAATAAGTTTAAGCGTAATTAAATGTTAAGATAACAACCCAGACGTGATAGCGTGATCAAATCTGACATTCAGAGTGAGTGACGCACCGAAACGTCGTTTCCTAGTTGCTTAATCACTACTTTTGTCAATGTTGAAACGTTGTTTTTCTGGTTGCTTAGTCACTATTTTTGTCGATGTTGAGACATTGTTTAATTGGTTTTTGGTATTGTTTCTGAACACCCCCAGCAAGAATGAATTTTGTGTGTATTTAAGTTAGAGACTAAGAGGACTTTAACTATGCCAACATGCAGTTCTTTTGTTAAAACTCAATCTTTGAGGAGTCAATGTAGATTAATGCTACCTTAAGTACCATAATCTACATTGGTCTCACGACGCTTAAGCCGAACCTACTCAAACAATCCTATTCGGGGGGGCTAGCTAATCCTTCAGTTGAGTCTCACCATAGACTCCAAAAACATCTAGGGGAAAACCAAAAACCAAACCTCAAGTCGTTCGTCTAAAAGGACAACAGACAATTGAACCAAACTATATTTTGCCATGTAAATCCAACTTAAACCAAGTTAGGAATGGAAAAATAGTTTGGAATGCTCTTCTATAGGTATAAATCCCTATATGATTTTTTTTCAGCATGACCCACCCTTTAAACTGGTAACTTTAGCTGATCTAAACCATGATAGCTTACACACCAGGTGCATATAGGTTAAGGTCTTATGTAAAATCCCACTCATAAGCCCAACTAAAACCACATAAATGCATAACACATAGAACCAGAATGGCACCCACTGGGAACCACCAGCAGCAACCTTCGCTGAAGGGACCTACAACTCCAACGTGGGTCTCCAATCTTCATCCAGTGGTCGCCTCTGCAGTTCAATCGAGGGAACTCTTCTGCATGCTGATCAATCAACACCTCCAATCATTGTGGATTTATCGTTGTGGACTATATGACTTTTTCCAATGGATTACAGACTTTGTTTCCAAGGGGTTAAAGCATTGCTACAATGGAATTACCAACAACATTATGGAATTACCAACAACATTGTGGGATTACGTTCTTTGACTTTTGTTTTTCTCTTGCTGGATTATATTAAGCTCAAGGACATTCGGAGGAAAAGTTCACGTTGGAATTCATCCCCATGGACAGGCGATGATTTCCAAAGGGGGGACTGTAGTGGACTAGGCCTCCGACCAAAACCTACCTCTGAAGACCTTCATGGGACAGGAACTGTTATTTCATTGATTTGAATCCAGAAATACAAATTAGCTCATCCAGAGACTTTCTAATTGTATCCTGAACTAATCAATTGAAAGAACACTTTCTTTTTTATATTATCATTACTATTTTACAATATCTTGATAATCAAAAGTGTGTTTAGTTCATACCATTTTTAAACATTGAGGTGAACCACTCATTTTAAATCAACTGTGAAACAGTATTAATGATTTTTTTAATCCTCATTCAAATTAGAAATCAAGTTAAATGTCTATTTTACAAAGTAATTGTGCATTTTTGATCTTCTGTCTGAAATGAGAGAGTGATGGTCAAAAGTCGGAGACAGTCAAAAACAAGTTGTTGGAACGAGCTGTCGTGTTTTTAAAGCTCTCAGACAGTAAACAAGAGAACTGGCACCTGCAGTGTTAGTCACTTCGCCAAAACATTTCTCTGTCTGTTCCTAAACATTTCTGCTGTTTTCTTGACTTGAAAAAACCCTTTGACGTCACTAGAACCACACCCCTGTTGGTTGCTTCAACCAATCAGGACTTACTAAAAGTGACCGGAAGCAGAACTCTTTAAAAGTCTCTTCTGAGTCTCTTCTGACTTCTTCTCAGTCTTTTCTGAGTCTGTGGAGTAATGGCTGAGGTCTTCTGAAGTCTTCTCGAGTCTTCTGGAGTACTGTGGAGTAGTTCTGGAGTTTTTCCACTGCTGAATGGAACTTCGGACACAGTTTCCAGTCTGATGGAGCCATCCATCTCTGCAGGAGCCACGACGCCTCGCTGTGGCTCCACCCAGCGAATGCCCTACAACTTCTGAGGAAGTTGTTCTATAGGACGGAGTATCTCACGACTTCTGCCGAGTCGCAGCCGCCCTGAGGAGACGCTGAAAGGTAGCGTGGGAGGGACCTCTTGACCGCAGCTGACCCATCCTCTGCCAAGGTAAAGAGTTGTCACGAGCTTCACTACCAGTGTACCGCGGGCGAACTACGCTTGAAAGGAGCGTGTTGTTCTGGTCTACAGACATAAATCTTCCTCCATATATTTCCTTTAAACTCCTCCATATTTCCCATCTTATAAACTCTTCTATCTTGCCAGTAATTAATCCAGATATCTTCAGAAACGTCTGTTGTTTTTATTAAGTAAAACGTGCCAAGTTTTATTAATCAGAACCAGACCAGTCTAATCAAGTGTACAATGTTTTGATGTTAAATTTTGATTCTGTTAATAAATGACCACATTTATTTTGATGGGTCAAAGAAAATTAACGTCTCATGTCACTGATTAAACCATCTACGCACAGTACCTCTGTCACATATCTGTAAGTAGCTCGAAAAAGAGAGAACCTGTTAATTTAAAATATGACTGTAGTGGAGCTCTGAAGCTAATCGAGCCTTTACAACACTACATCCTCCTGCGCCGCTTGGAATTGCCAATTCAGATTGATTATTTTTTTTCCAAGATAGCTGCGCTCAGAGCAGTAGCAGCTTCACAGGCTCCCGGTACCATCCCAGTTTTTAGAAGTTTTGATATTGACTCTGTGCCTGACTCCTTGCAATTTATGCGTGTGAACTATAGCCGAACCGAACTGATGAGAATAGGAGCGGATTTGCCACGAAATATAGTAGAAATCAGTAACAAACTCAAAACTACGCTCGGCAGAATGCAGATCTTAAAGTCATCCACCTGGAAGCTGCAGCAGAGGCATTCCAGCGGACAGAAGAGGAAGCGCTGCTCCCGGCTTAAGAGGAGAGGATGCTGGGCGGGGGTTATGGTGAGGCTACGAGCTAATGCTAAAGCCAGTAAACTCCCCATGCCGTCTCTCTTTCTGTCGAATGTCCGCTCGTTGGACA
>NW_023619049.1:0-15357 GCF_014905685.2 Nematolebias whitei
AGTTTGTCTCTTTCTTCATCAGATGTCAGAGCGTCGGCTTGGGCGACCACCTGATCAATCTGTGATGAGACTGATAAGGGTTCTTGCTCCTTGGGGAGCTCCAACGAATCCTTTTCTGAGTCGTCGGACCTGTCTATGGGTAAGACACCATAGGTTTGAGGCCCTTGGTCGACGTCCTTGGTTGAGAAAAGAGCTATGGCCTGTGTTGGTTTCGTGAAACATACTGGCCCAGCTTCTTGACTCGGTACCAGGTTATCTGGGAGTCCTCCCAGAACTGGAATGCCTAGTTCAAAATCATGAAAATCAGGTTCTGAGTGTTCAGCTTTCGATGACTCATCATCGTTTGTGTGTGAGTTTACCCCCCCTTCGTCCGATGAGGGGTTGGTGGAGGCAATAACAGCAATGTCTTGGTGTGTTTCACCGACATCTGTAATGTTGTCATTCGCGCCTTCAGATTTAGTAGCGATCACCTCACTACACAGCGTTCCAGGTTGGTTTCCCATTTCAGCGTGTATCAAAGTTTCTAAAAACCTTTGTAGTTTCTCTGTCTCTTCCGAGCTCAGAGGTGTAGGGCCTTGTTCCTGGGACCTTTGTGATTTTATCGCCTCGGTTCGTTTCGTCCGAGGTGGGGGAGGGTTAGGTACATCTTTTGGGGGTTCCTCTTTGGACTTCCCCTGATAATATGGGTCCTCTTGGATCCCATATCTTTGCGTCCTACGCACACCCCATGTACGATAATCACGTTCATCCTCTAAAAGAGGAGCTTTTTTGTCCCAGCGTGCACCTTCATTAAGTGGTTTGTTAGTTTGAAAATACTGCTTTTTCTCGCCTGTTTTAGGAGGAGGGGTCAATGCACACCGTCCTTCCAGTTCTAGATAGAGGGGTTTAACCTTTACACCAGGAAACACTTCTATGGGCGTCTTAGCATGAGAACATGCCTCAAACACATTCACAGCACACTGTTTAATCTCATTGATGGATTTTTCTCTGAAATTTGCCATAATTTGTACTGACATGCGTATGTCAGTGTGGAGATTTTTGCTGAAAACAAATTTAAAACCGTCTTCTTCCTCCATTCCGGTTTCATTTCTGTAACCAAAATAAGCTTGGAAGATTCTTTTGTAATAGACTTTTGGATGTTCATTCTTGCCCTGCGTGACCTTGTCAGCGGCTGGGAAACCAGCAGGTCCCGTGCAGGGGTCGTACTCTCTGATCAAAGCTTCACACAGAAGGTTGTGATCCTTTCTCGTTGCATCAGGTAGACGCTCGATGAAGGTGAACACCTCTCTGTCTGAAGTGAGCCTTATCAGACTGATCTTATCCTCAACCGTAGCATTAGGATAACCTTTCAATCTGAATTCAAGATCTTTCAGGTACGCTTTTGTTCCAGTTGAACCCATCGGTCCAGGTACAAAGCGTTGTACATATTTTGAGAGTTTTAGCAGAACATCTATTGAAAGAGGAAGTTTCCATGCACTCTGTTGCATGTTTGGTAGAGGAGACCTGTTCAGGTCTGTCCCTATCACCCGAGATGAGGGTGGAGGTGTTTCTCCACACATATGTGGAGGTGGCAGAATGGGATTAAGAGCAAGAGGTGCACCAAAATCTTTCTGAGGTGTTGGCGGATGACCCGGACTCTGTCCACGGTCTTCTCTGAGTTCCAGACAAACTCGCCCCACGTCAGAAATCTTATTTGTTGCTGTGGCTAGTTTCTCCTCACAAGCTTTCAGGCGTTCCTGTGATGTTTGACATTCACCTTGTAAACGCACACAATGTTGGAGTAATGCCGCTTTTTCCATTCTGCATTCGGCAAGTTGTGTTTTAAGCACATCTATCTCAGCTTTGCAGCGGGAAACTTGTGACACTGTCACGACGTGATCCCGTCTTAATGCAAAGTATTCTCTGGACAACAGCTCTTCAGCATCCCTGGCTTCAGATAGTGATGCATTAAGTAACTGTAGTTTGCTGTTCAGTGAATCAACTTCTGCACGTGCATCTTGCTGTGATTGAAACATCTGTTCAAAATGTTTTGTTGTGAGGACCTCGTGTTCACTTTTAAATTGAAGGAAGTGTTCCTCAATTTCCTGAACCACCTCTTTTTCACTGTTTAACCTTATTGCAAGGTCATCAGCTTTCTCAACCACTGTATAGAATGATTCTTTCAGCAACATTGCCATTTTAGCCAGCTTTTCATAGCTTAACTTTGTAATTTCTGTAGAGGTCACACTCTCTGCAACCTCCTGCAGATTGTCCAATAACTCTTTTGGGTTCATGCTGTCCACCTGTTTATCATATGGATGTAAGGATCCTGTCAGCAGTGCTAACGCTTTCTCTAAACAGTCCTTCATCTCATAAGGATCAAAATCCTTTTCTATCACACCTGTCATGGTATTCACTGTGTAGCACTTTATCTGGTTAAAACAGTTGCCAGCTTCAGATATTTTACAGGTAAATATTTGTATTCAAGTGTCATTGAGTTTCACACTATTTTAGCTCTGGATTTACACAAAAGTACTGTTATAAGTCAACTTATTCAGAGGAATGGGCACCTGTCATAGGTTTTACCCCAATTCATGAATATTTAAGTAAATGCTTCTCTGCAGTGTTACTTTTTAATGTGCTTATTTTTTAACAGATACTAGATTACCAAGCTTCTCAGTGTTTTTTACTCTAAAGCACTGAACTTAATAAACCTGCACTTTTTCTAAAAAGTCTCACAGCAACATCAGTTTAAAAACGCTTTTTTAGCCGTTCTATTCCAGAAATTCGCTATTTTAACAGTTACTCATCAACCCAGGTGGGTGAAAAGAGAAAAGAAAATTGATGATGAGGAATAATCAGTCTCCCCTTCAGGAAAACTGTTATACTCCTCTTCTCCTGCCATTATCTTCTATTTAAAAATTAAATAAGAAGATGTAATGTTTTAGGTGGTAAACATAAATCATAAAAGTTTCCTTTTTCTGATATATTTACTCTTATTTAGTGATCTAGCAATTAAACGTGTATTATCTTTCCAGCAAATGAGTAAACTTATCAACTCTGTGAATATCTGAACTGTATCTTTTTAAAAAGTTTCTAATTTTTCATTTTGCACCTCCGTTTGAGGGATTCAGTGAATGAAAAATGTCCTGGTAAATGCCTTTCTTGCATAAATACCTTAATCACTTTTTAAATGCAAGATAACAGTAATAATTCAGCTTGAGGAACGTTTATTAACTCAAAAATGCCCGTAGCAAACATAAGCACGTCTAATTTCACCAAAAATAACCTAAAACGAAGTGAAACTGTGATATCAAGTTTCTACAGGAGGGGGCAGTGTTAGCTTTCTACCAGCAGGAGCCTATGACAACTTCCTGTGGACGTTCTGTTGACATCCTGTCGTTAGCCGCTTAGCTTAAAATTAGCTTCGGCTAAACTCGGTTAAATCAACATTTCTGAACGTATTTCAAGCCAAAACGTGGCGTTGTTTCAACAAGCACGACCTTTTTGCATGAACACGAGTTTTGGGGACATGTGGCAAATTTTATTTAGTGATTTTAAGCACAGAAAAGGCTTCGGTTCAACCGAGCTCATTTCCGGGTCACGTGACTGAATCTACCAATCATAACAGCGCGGGGGTGGGCTTTACATCGCTGACATCAGAGGAAGTGACGCAGACACGTCTCTCAGCAAATCAGGGCGACCCAACACAGCGGTTTTCGACCAATCGCTGCTCGCCATTTCAGCTATCTTTGTTAGCATTAGCCTGAAAAAGTCCGTCAACTTATCGTCTTTTAAACTGTCCAAATGTACCATTTTCTGTTAAAAATGTAACCAATAAGCTCTCAAAGCTCTACTGAGACTTCGCTCAGTTTTTAAAACGTTTCTCCAACCATTTAAAACAACTCGTTCGAACTCATCAGAACCGAGCCGGGCCAGAACTGGGTCTGCAGCAGAACCTCCGTCCGGACCACAGTTTAAACAGAATAAAGCGTTTTAACTCAAACCCAGCTTATGTTACACAACAGATGTACAATTTCAGCTTTCATAAAGACATATTGACTCACAATTTCAGCTTTCAAAACATCACTAGCTGCAAGCATTGCTGTATTTTCTCTCTGAGCATCTCAGCTGCGCTGCGTTTCACACAGCCACAATCTGCACTCTTTTCATGCCAACATGTAAAATCAATTGTTACACGGATATAACAGTCCATTTATGAACCTGTAACGGGCCACCAGATGTAGATGAACATATGCTGTATATATTCATAGATTAAACGGATTCTTTCATTTTTCTGGACTGTATAATGTCGTGCGTTGAATAGTTAAAAATGTAACGTGAGACGTTAATTATCTTTGACTCACCAACGACAGTGGGTCATTTATTAACAGAATCAAGTTTAACACATCACACATTTACATTAATTGGCAAAAATTGAAAATAACAACAGCTTATTTAGGCTAGTTTTACAAGGAGGAAACAATACGGCGATTGTTTCCCTTGCTTCTGGATTAATTTGCTAGCAAAAAGAAGAGCTTAAAAATGGAAAATGAAGTTTATCTTGAGAGAGTTGGGTGAGGGAATTTGTCTGTTTTAACCAGAACAGCACGCTCCTTTGGACCAGCTTAACCCAACGGTACACTTTGGTTGAGATCTACTCTTTACCTTTGCAGATGATAGTTTCAGCGTTGGTGTAGAGCTTTCCTTTCAACTCTTCCAGCGTCTCCGTAAGAACAGCTAAACCTCGGGAGTCGTGAGATCATCCAGAACAGACATTTCGTAATTCCCTGATCTTCTCTCGTTCAGCTTATTTTCTTCCTCCAGCATCCTGAATTCCAGCCTTCTGAACTCTGGAACTGCCGGAACCAACTCACAGCATTCTCTCAGCGTTCTCCTCAGCGTTCTTCCCAGAACTGCCGAGAACTTCTCAGAACTACTGAGCTCTCCAGCACTTCGACTGGAGCTGGAACCTCTCTAGAACTGCAGAATTCCTGTGAACTAGGAAGTGTTGCACCTTTTAAAAGAGCTCACTTCCGGTTCATTTGAGAACTTTCTGATTGGTCGATGGACCAAAACAGAGGTGTGTTTTGTGATGTAAGAGGTTATTAAGAGTCAAGGAAAAAGATTAAGATTGTTTAAGAACAGACAAAAGATATTATTATTGGCTTTAAGAATTTGTTGGACTCCTGGCGGGGTCCAATGCAGACATGTTCCTGTTTTTAGTTTTATACATTTGTCTTGGAATCTAGCTGTTTTTTTTTGTTTTGTTACCTTTTTCCTTTTAGCCATCCTATTTGTTAAAAAAAACAAACAAAAAAAAAAAACTGTAGTATGAGTTTTTATAACTGCTTATTGTTGTTGCTGTTGTCCATTGTTGTCATCTTTCTTTGTTGAAATCAGGTCTCTCTTGTCAATGAGTCCTCGAGGCTCAATGGGATTTACCTGTATAAATAAATGTTGATTGATTGATTGATTATGAAGAACTCAGACTTCGTGGAGTCAATTCTCTAGTATCTTGCTGTAAAAGTTAAACATGACATTTCTTTTTCAGTAAACTTGCAGTTGACCGAAACTTGAACTTTGACCAACTTACACAACTTGCTCATTTCAAACAGACGATCAAGAAATTGAATCATTACTCTGTAACATATTCTAACTTGATTTCCACTTTGAATGAGGATTAAAAATCGTTATTACTGTTTCACAGTTGATTTAAAAATGAGTAGTTCACTTCAACATTTAAAAATGGTTTGAACTAATACAATTTGATTATCAAACATTTGTAAAATAGTAATGATAATAGAAAGTAGTGTTCTTTCACTTGATTAATTCAAGAAAGAAAGTCTCAGGATGGGTCAACCTGTATTTCTGGATTCAAATCAATGAAATGACAGTTTCTGTCCCATAAGGTCCTTAAGGTCAGGATTTGACCTCAGGCCTAGTTCACTACACTGCTTCTGGCGTAACAGTTTCTTTTTCTGTTCAACAAGACTGGGGTTTTCTTTATTGGTGCAGGAGGAGGAAAGATGGCCGTCTTCTCCACAATTAAAACAGTACCAAGGCTTAGGCTTGATTTTTAACTGAGGTGAAGAAGAGTAGGATTTGTTCTGTCTTGACATGGAGTTGAATTCAGCTGGACTCTTCCTGGACAGAAGTTGAGACATTTGCTGCTGTAATTTCTGAAGTTGTTTTTTCATTTCTTTCAGCTCTTCGTTGGATGTAGAATGTCCACAAGGACAGGCACTTTGGGACTGGATGTAAACTTTCTGTTTTGACGTTCCAATGTGCTTTTTCATAAGTGACTCTTTAGCATGTTGTCTGTCTTCTTCTGTCCTCAGTAGCAACAACAACTCAGAAAAAGATGGTGGGTTATCTTTCTTTTGTTCCAGCTGTAACTTCGTTATGACAGTGTTGTCCCAACAAGGATTTTATTTTGCACAATAAGATGGGAGTGGGCGGGATTTATGGTATGGTGCATGAAACATAGGTCAGCGTCAGTGTTGCCAGGTGTCAAACTGGTCCAGATGGTCAGGTCCAGATGACTTGACTGAAAAATGTTGGATTTTATACCTGGATTATTGAGCATGGACTTTGTTGTTTTCAACCAGTTTGACAAGACTGTCAACAAGGAAGAGGGCCGGCAGTGGAGGAGGGGTGTACCAAAGAGACCATCTAATCACAAGCAGAACTGGTTTGTTCCACTTTGGAGTAAGCTGTTGGGGGAAGAATGAGTTCTATTTCATATAGGCTTCGCCCTTTAAGAGCTGTCGCTAGTGGGTTTATCCCGTCATGCGAAGCATTGCACAGAAAAATTTAGTCCACGCCCACCTGCTGTGTGGGCCCCACCCGGTCCATATAAATTACGTTAAGAGCGGGTAATCGGCTCCCATTTTTCTTCAGCAAGCTAATAGCACTGTCAGAAGAACGAAGAAGGGAAGTTGTCTAGCTTGACCAACCTTTGTTAAGACTGCCTGTGGCCCTGCCATGTCAACCTCCTGCCGTCCCGGTGAGTTCTCCTCCCTGAGGAGAAGCAGACGAGCAGTCTTGTTTCAAGGTAAGTGCCGAGGAATATTTCTCAGTGGCGGGTCGCTACATGCTGGATGACGTCATCTTGTAATTTTCCTTTTATCGCCGACTCTCAGAGCGAATTGGATGGTTCCTCCGGGACAGGCGACATCAGCAACAGCCCCCCGCTGCTCACTCCCTCCTGGAGAGCGTAGTGTCGGAACAAGGGGGGCTGAGCGAATGCTCAACCCTCCCCGGACCTTTTTCGCATTGGCGACCACACCGCTCCCAGCCGTTGGTGCCCTCCTCTGGAGCTGCCCGGCATAATCCAGGAGGCGGCTTACATGAAGGGACTTTTTCCGTCCCTCTCCTCCCCCCGCCCAGATTGGATGATCTAGTGGGAAGGTTTCTGGGCTCCACCCCGGCATGCCGTCCTGATCCCATTTGGCCCTGCAGAACGAGTTCTGTGGAATAACTCGTTTTCAGCCCGAGCTGCACACTTCTCATCGAAGCGGTGTCCAATGCGCACTCCTGCGACGCGAGCAGCCTTCACTCAAACGGCGCTGCGTTGATGAAGGCGTGCACACCTCTCACTGGCGCTTACCCGCTCGCATCAGCATAAATGTGAGAATGCAGAACGGGCCCAGTGAGAAACCTCACACTCAACAGGAGCGGCACGCGCCTCACCGAAGCAAACGCGTGCTACTGCGGCGCTTGTATCCTTCAATCAATCAACGTGGAGTTGATGAAAGCGTGCACACCGCTTTTCAGCACTCGCCCGCTCGCGTCAGCATAAATGTTAGACCGCAGAACGAGCCCAGTGAAGAACCTTGCTCTCAGTAGGAGTGGCACGCATCTAACCGCTGTGGTGTCAATTGCGCGCTCCCGCGATGCCAACAGTTTTCACACGCCTCTCCTCAACACACGCCGGTCCACAAAGACATGAATGTGAACCAGCAGCCCGAGCGCGGCACAGAGGCGCGCTCAGAGGCCATTCGAGGAAGCCTCGCCTTGGGTCACATGGAACACACTTCCGCGGCGCATGACGACGGTCGAGGCGGTAGACTGGTTGACGTCCGTCAAAACATGACGCACCACCTAAGCACGCGCCCACTCCACGAACGTTACGCGGAGTGGCTGCGAGCATGCTCGCCAGACAGATGGATGACCAAGCTGATAGCAGGGGTTACACGCTGCGATCCGCAGCTCAACCCCCTCCGTTCGGAGGAGTTTTAGAGACGGTCCTGTCATCACCAGACCAGGTCTCATCCCTAAATGCAGAGTCCAGGGATTTCTGGTTAAAGAGGTAATTTTCCAGAGTTTCAGACAGAGAGGATAACACAGGTTTTTCACTCACGTTACTTCCTGGTTCCAAAACGGACCGGAGGAACGAGACCGATTTTGGACCTGTCAGTTTTCAACAAAGCAATCGTGGGCAGACCGTTTCACATGTTGACAATGGGAAGCAGCGGCACAGGCTCAGGTATTTATGTCACACCTGCTAATTCTGGGCTTCGCCATAAATTGGAAAAAAAGCTAGATTCTCAAGACGATCGTTTATCTGGGAGTGGAACTAAACTCGACCACCATGAGGGCTTGTTTATTCGTTTATCACAGATGAGAATCGACACTCTAAGAGTCCAGTTCCACCACGTAAGACCGGGCAGAGTAGTAACAGCTTTTTCCGTCATGAAGCTGTTAGGAATGATGTTGTCAGCTCATACAGTGGCCCCGCTGGGCTTACTACACATGTGACACCTCCAGAGATGGTTTTGCTCATCTGCGCGTGGATCCGGTAAAGCTGAGACGGAGGATCACTGTTCCTCCCTCTGTGAGAACAGATCTCCGACACTGGGAAAAACCCCTGGTTCTGTCGGAGGGAGTCCCGGTCAGCAGACCTACGTCACACGTGTCAGTCTTCACAGACGCGCGTCGTTGTCAGTTTGGTGGTGATGTAGTGAACCTGATCTGACCTCAAATCTTGATCAGATGAACAGAGACTGTTATTTCATTGATCTGCATCCAGAAATACAGTTTGAGCCATCTGGTGACTTTCTTTCTTGAATTAATCAAGCAGAAAAGACAATTCTCTATGATCATTACTATTTTACAAATGTTTGATAATCAAATTGGGTTAGTTCACTCAATGTTTACAGGTTGAAGAAAACTACTCATTTTTATTTTACATAAACAGTAAGTAATGATTTTTATTCCTCATTCAAAGAAGAAATCAGGTTAATATGCATTTCTTGATTTTTCTGTCTGCAATGAGCGAGTTTTTGTAAGTATGTTAAAGGTCGGCTCTCGGTCAACTAAAATGTTTACTGAGAAAAAATGTCATGTTTAACTATTTGAGAAGATACAGCAGAGTGAGACTCCACGAAGTCTGGGTTTTTGCAATAATCTTTCTGTCTGTTTTTAAACAATCTCATTCTCTGACCTCGAATTTGATAACATCTTACATCACAAACCACACCTCTATTCTGATTCATCCACGAATCAGAAAGCTCTAAATTGACCCGGAAGTCAACTCATTTAAAATGTGGCAACTTCCCGGTTCTTGTGAAGAGTGCCAAAGTCTGAAGTCTGAAGCCAGACGCTGAAGATTAATGGAGCTAAAAAGAGTCTGATGCTGCAGAGCTCTGAGAGTTCCACACAGAGTGCTGATGAGTTGATGGAGTTAGAGTTCTTGGATGCAAACGCGTTCAGGATGATCCAGAGACGTTTTGGGATTATAACTTCTGTTTGAACAACCTCGTACGACTCTCGAAGGATTTCAGCTGCTCAACGGAGACGCTGAAAGAGTCTGAAGGATTCTATACCGAGCTGATTTATCATCAACCAGGTAACGATCTACTTCAACCGAGTGTACCGTCGCAAGCTGAGATCTGATGGAGCGTGCACGTTCTGGTCAAACAGATTAATTCCCTCACAAATCTCTCTGTAAGATAAATCTCCATTTCCATCTTAAACTCTCCTTCTTCTAAAATCAGTACAGATATTTAGAAATATCTGAAGCTAAGTCCTCAATCACCGCCGTGTGATTGATGTTCATTATTTGTGAAACTTGTCTGTTATTATTTTCATATTTTGCCAAATTAATGTAAATGTTTGATGTTAAACTTTGATTCTGAAAATAAATGACCGCATTCATTTTGATGGGTCAAAGATAAATAACGTCTCTCGTTACATTTCTGTTAAAATTCAATGCACGACATTTACACAGTCAGAAAGATGAGGAACTCGTGAAAAAGTATGAATATATATATCTTATATGACATACTACAGTTGGTGGCCCGTAACGTGCTCATAAATGACTGTAAATTCGTGTAAAGATTGATTTTTTTACATGTTGGCATAAAGAAAAATAACAGTTATCAGCTGTTAAGAAACGCAGCTCAAGCTGCGCCGCTGAAGCGAAACGCTGCATGTTTTTAAGCATGTTGGTCTGTGAAGCTCACAGGAAGCTGAAATAGTGTCATAAGTCTTTATGAAAGCTGAAATTGTACGCCTGTTACGTGTAACTAAAAGCTGATGAGCTGTGGAAACGCTGTTTTCTGTTTAAACTGGTCCAAACGGACGGAGGTCCGGTTGTTGGTCCGGCTCGGTTCTGGAAAAAGTTCGAGTTGTTTTAAACGATTTAAAAGACGTTGTGCCACGGAGCGCCGACTCTGCAAAGCTCAGAGTTGATTCGTTACATTTTTTAACAGAAAAAGTGCATTTTGACAGTTTAAAAGACGAAAAGTTGACGAATTTTAGTTCATGTGAACCTAGCATGCTAGTTGCCTTAACGTTTCCTGATTGGTTGAATATTGCTGCTGTGGAGCGCTCTGATTTGCTGAGAAGGTTGACTGACGTGGCTACGTCATCTCCTCTCAACCCTGCGCTGCTCTGTCATTGGTGATTTCAGTCACGTGACCCGGAAATGAAAATTCGTTTTCATAGGGAAATAAAATCTGCTTTTTAAAGCTGAAAAGCGCTTTAAAAGTGTATTTTGACACGCTGGTTAAGTTCTTCGAAGCATACTCGCTGAAATTTTGCCACGTTAGAGTTTAAAATCCGTCATTAAATGGTGTTTTTGAACAACGCTAGCGATGCTAATTTTTAGCTAACAGCTAACGACCGGATGAGTGACGTGTCACGTCACTTCCCCCATGTCGGAAATGAGCTTTGCCATGCTTAAAATCACTAAATAAAACTGCAATATTGTCCCAAAAAACTCATGTTCATGCTATAAAGTCGTGCTTGTTGAAAGTTTGCCACGTTTGTGTAAAAAAATCCGTTCAGAAATGTTGGTTTTAACCGAGTCTAGCCGATGCTAATTTTTAGCTAACAGCTAACGACCGGACGCCACAGGAAGTGATAGCTCCCCTACTGGACAACACCAACAGTGTCTGAGTTAAAATTATTAAGGTTGTTCTGACATCTTCTGGAGAAACTTGAGAACACAGGTTTTCACTCGCTTTTTAGGTTTAAATAGTGAAATTAAACGTTTTTATTTTTCTAAAAGGCATTTTTGAGTTAATAAACGTTCCTCAAAGCTGAATAAATACTGTTATCTTGCATTTTAAAAGTTATAAAGGTATTTATGCAAAGAGCATCTACCAAAAAGTTTTTATTCACTGGTAATCCCTTAAAAATAAGGTACAAAATAAAAGTTAACTTTTTAAAAAATAGAAACAGTTACAGATATTCACAAAGTTGGAAAAAGTTTACTCATTTGCTAAAAGGATAGTGCACGTTTAATTGATAAATCACTAAATAAAAGTAAATATATCAGACAAAGAGACTTTGCTGATTTTATTTATTTTGAAAAACCTAAAACATTAAAATTCTCCTGTTTAATCTTTAAATAGAAGAAAAATGACAAGCGACGAAAAAGAAGAGAACCCTTTAAAACCCCAAACAAATGATGATGTCATTTTGGGGGCCTTACATATTTTAACAACTCCACTTATTGGCAAGGAAATACAGCAATTACAACAACTCGATGAACTTCAAAGACATGAAGAGCTGAAAAATCTGGCTGCAGGAACATTAGAGCCAGAGAGTAAAAAGCTTAGCCATGAATGGTTAGCAAAAATCTCTCTGCTTCTAAAAGCTGAATTGGATGAACGGTCGGAACGCCTTGTCAGGATGTCTAAAACACATGAGAGGGAGCTCTCAGAAATGCAGGCGTCACTAGAAGCAAAATCTTATGAAAAGATTAGTGAAAAAGACCGTCAATATCAAGCTGCGTGTTTAGACAATGAACAGCTACAAAGAGAGTTGCAGCTCGCAAAAATGGAACTGGAACAATGCAAAATAGATAAATAAAATCTACAAAAGCTACATATGCGTTTAGAAGGTGACTATTGTACATCCCAGGAACATTTAAAAAAATGTGAGGCGAAACTAATAGCAGCAACAGAAAAAGGTCAGGAAGTTGGGCAAGGTGACCTGGAATCCAAGCCAGACCCTGAACAGAGTCGGGGTAATACACCAACAACTCAACGACCTCTTTACTCACCCGGTGCTTTTAGACCCATCCAAACACCTACACAAACGGGCAGAGTAACACCCCCACAACTGATCACGAATGTGAGACCATTGATATCTTCTCCATCAATGGATGACTTGCAAAAAATCTCAAAATATGTACAACGCTTCGTTCCTGGACCGATGGGCTCATCTGGAACAAAAGCGTACCTCAGAGATCTGGATTTCAGATTGAGATCTTATCCTAATGCTACGGTAGAAGATAAGATCAGTCTGATACGACTCACGTCAGACAGAGAGGTGTTTACCTTCATCGAGCGTCTACCAGATGCAACGAGAAGGGATTACAAACTTCTGTGTGAAGCTCTGATCAAAGAGTACGACTCCTGCACAGGACCAGCTGGATACCCAGCCGCAGAAAAGGTCACGCAGGGTAAAGCTGAACATCCAAAAGTTTATTACAAAAGAATCTTCCAAGCTTATTTTGGTAACAAAAATGAAACCGGAATGGAGGAAGAAGAAGGTTTTAAATTTGTTTTCAGCAAAAATCTCCACCCTGACATACAAACGTCAGTGCAAATGATGGCAAATTACAGAGAAAAATCCATCAGTGAGATTAAACAGTGCGCTGTGAATGTGTTTGAGGCACGTTCTCATGCCAAGACGCCCATAGAAGTGTTTCCTGGTGTAAAGGTTAAACCCCACTCCCTAGAATTAGAAGGAAGGCGTTCATCGCCACCTCCTCCTAAAAAAGGAGAAAAAAGGCAGTATTTTCAGACTAACAAACCGCATCATGAAGGTGCACGCTGGGACAAAAAGGCTCCTCCTTCAGAGGACGAACGTGATTATCGTAAATGGGATCAGCGGAGGACGCAAAAAAATGGGAACCGAGAGGAACCCCAAAAAGACGTACCTAGCCGCCTCCCACCTCGGACGAAACGTCCCGAGGCGAAAAAATCACAAAAGTCCCAGAAAAAAGGCCCTCCACCTCTGAGCTCGGAAGAGACAGAAAAATTGCGTGAAATGTTAGAAGACTTGAAACACACTGACAAGGGAAGCCGACCAAAAGCACTATGCAGTGAGGTACTCACTATTACATCTCTGGGCGCGAATGACAACACTACAGACGTCGGTGAAACACACCAAGACGTTGCTGTTGTTGCCTCAAACAACCCCTCATCGGATGAAAGGGGGGTAATCACACACACAAACGATGACGAGTCATCGCAAGCTGAACACGCAGAAACAGCTACAGCTGTGCTGACGGTTCAGACAAACCAAGATTACACAGATAAGGCTGAACGCGTGAAGAAGCGTCAGAAAAAAACCAAGAGGTTTCTGTGTAACTTTATCAGAAAGGGGGCCGCCAAAAAGGCGTACCTGTCAGTAACACTCGAAGGTGTCCTCACACACGAAGCACTCTTGGACGGTGGGGCAGACATAACAATTATGTCAGCCAAACTGTTCGAGGAGCTGAGGACAGCCGCAGCCGAGAAAAACAGGATAATACCTCTATCTGATTGTGCTATAGAAATGCAGGGTCTCTCGGAGAATAAAACAACCCTGACAGCTATAGCAATGGTTCACATGCAGATTGGCAATATGACACTGTACCATCCGGTACACGTGACTCATGTTGACTCATTCCCATTTTTGGTTGGCCAGGATTTTATAAATCGCTTTAACGCGATTATAGATTATGGTGATCAAACAATGTGGACAACAGTGAGCAAACCACTGCCAATAGATACGCCTCCGGAGTGTGACACAGACTGCCCAACAGCAGGTACCGCGGAAGGCACAAAGGACTCCTCAGCCGAGGACACGAGCCCGGTGAGTACTCCTCTGACACCATGTGAAACCAAAGAGACCCACCAAGAGGTCCAAACTCTGACTCAACAAGACAGCCTCCTCTGTGAGCTGGAGCAGTCAGAGTCCACCAAACACTACCTACCACTGGTAGTTAAGGGTGTAGAGATCCAAGGGTCCCACACCAACGATGCTGTACTGTCTCTGTGGACAGATAAATCAGCAATTAACCGAGCTTTCTACGAAACCTTGGTTCACAAACACGTTGGTCTAGAACTAATTAAAAAAGCTTTCCGCTTTCCATTAGTTCCCAATAGTTCACAGGTAATGACCGCAGAAGGAGTCATTAACCTAAAACTGAACTGGAATCAACGAGAACTGGTTCACCCGTTTCTCGTTATCCAAAACTTACCACATGCATCCTACATAGGCTCTGACATTTTGGTAAGGCTAGGTGTCCACGTGGACACCATCAACAAGGTGCTGTGGTCCCTGAAACCAGCCACAAAGGATCCTCCTGTGCTAGACACAGCAAACCTTAAGGCTGGGCAGACCATTCCAGAGGCCTGCCAGGTTGCTAACAACCAAGACACCACAGTACCACCTCAGGTGACTAACCTAATGGTGCGAATCCACATAATAGCTGGACAAGCTATTAGCCATAAACAGGCATATTTTCAACCCTCTCCTGCATTTTTCAACTTGGGACTGTCCGTGGAAGCCACGAACCAGGTGAGTCTTGACTCCAGGACCACATCTATTGCTGTGTGCAACACAGGTATGGATGAGGTGCTGATCCCAAAAAACACTATGCTAGGATGGTTGATTTCAACTGACTTTCATGATTTTGAACTAGGCATTCCATTTCTGGGAGGACTCCCAGACAACCTGGTACCGAGTCAAGAAGCTGGGCCAGTATGGTTTACAAAACCAACACAGGCCATAGCCCTTTTCTCAACCGATGATGTCGACCAAGGACCCCAAACCTATGGTGTCTTACCCATAGACAGGCCCGACGACTCAGAAAGGGATTCGATGGAGCTCCCCAAGGAGCAAGAACCCTTATCAGTCTCATCACAGATT
>NW_023619050.1:0-15329 GCF_014905685.2 Nematolebias whitei
AGATTGGGCCCCAATCTTCTGGCTAAAGCATCCCCAGAGAACTTTAATTACTCCAAAACGCATCTGCAGCACAGGAATGACTGAATAAGCAGATAAGCTTGCATCAAAAGTGAGTATAAGTGTGTTTAAATAAGTGTAATATAGGTCTAGATTGACATAAAAGTATTAAAATAATAATTTCTATATCATTCCACCCTTGCTTTTATGGCAATTTTAGACATTTAATTCTGAATAAGTAACACACACAAAATATATATGTTTGAATCGGCATAAAGGCAACTTCACACCTTATAAAACATATTTTTATATCATTCCACCCTTTTTGCCTTTATGGCATGTAAAACATAATTCCACAATACAACTTTTTTAGTTTTGAAAATGCCATCCCTTTAAGTTGAACTCTAAACGATCTCCGACCTCTGAATGGTCGAGTTCTCCTGCAAATGCAGTTAAAAGATCCATTCTAGTTTCATACCTTGTTCGCCTAAAATGATACCACCCATGAGCAAAATGCTCAATCTCTAACGTGTCTGGGTGGATGTCTGGATTTACTATAATTTCTGTTTTTTCGAGACCGTAAGGGCCATCAGTAATATAAATTCGTACTTTCATCTTAAATAGCCGAATTATAAAGTTTTTGGTTAATCCTATTTTTTACTCGCTTAATATAACAGCAAGTAAACACATTACACAAAGTTAAAAATGAAATGCATAAAAGTAATACAAGCAAAGGAGGTACTGTATATTGACGCGCCGTAGATGACATACCCGAAAAGATATCCCACCAATGATGGGCAGACGCTTGTTCTATGAGTTTAGCCGCATGCAGAACCTTGTTCTGGGTAATGTAAGTCGATACCTGAAGACTGGATACGTTGGACTTATGAGACCTGATCATTTCAGTTAACTCCATGGACTCATTCAATGCGCATTTTAAATGGTCCATAGAGACTCGCCACGGTACTTTCAGAACTTGCCATTGTACGGTAGTAAGGCGAGTGTTAGAACTATAATTAGTCAAACGATAAGTCCGGTTGTTCCAATGCCACAGATATACACCTGTCAAACACCCAGAAAAAGGCACCTTAGGTAACTGAGGATGACTCCTAATTGTGGCTACACACAGAGTGTGTGGGCCAATCTGCCATAATATATCTCTCGCTGGTTCATGGGTCCAATCACACAATACCTTGTCTCTGGTTAAACATGGGTTAACATGACCTGTTTGTAGTATACATACCACTCCTTTATCAGCCGTCTCGCATAAATCAAGATCATAGGTGAGATTTGTCTGTGGCTCAAACCATTCACCCTGTACCTTTAAAAACCAATATCCTTGTACAGTTATAACAGGCAAAATGTAATATTTGCATACTGTAGTTGTCTCGTTAACATGGTATTGAACCCAATGTCCCTCACACATGTTATCATTACATTTTGTCAATTCAGGTTTCAAAACCAACCAGTGTACACCTGATATGTTCCACAGCCGTCTCCACTCGTGGTGATTGGATGTTGTCACCACCCTTTGGAAACGCTCTTTCTGCAGCTGTGCTTGGAAAGATTGCAAGGTACACACAGTCCAATTTAATGCTTCAGTAATATTTTCAAGAATTGTTTCAGTTTCAGACCACATTTTCGTTTCCCATTTCATTTCTTTCAGAAGAATCTTCGCTGTTTCAGCCTGCGTCAGCACAGATGAAGGCATCCAAACTCCAATCTGATGGACAGCCAGCGATGCATGCCGTCCTGTGTTTGAAAGCATAGTTCTTGTCACCTCTTGATCAATTGCATTGGACACACCCAGTACTGTTCCTGTTCCTCCTAAGAGTGTGTCATACCACGCTCGTTTCATCCTAGAGCAGCGTGGCAGAGGAGGAAAACGTATTTTCCAATGCACATGTACAGTCAATATAGATTGGGCCATTTGAGTGCATGAGTGGACAATTGGGGCTAGATGTGTTTCTGTTGATCTTGTTTTATTTGACACAGTCAAAAAGGGGACCCCAAAGCGCCCCCTCCCACTTATCATCGTTGCGTTCTCCAACCACCTTATTTCAGTGTTGTTTGCTATCCAATTAAACTTGGTCCCATTTTGTGTTGATGAAGTACATTGGGCACGCCCATTAGTCACACACAGAGGCACCTCGGCCTCTATCATCAGCCAGCATCCTGTTGATACGAGAGGGACATCAAATCCATTGCGTGCACATTGTTTACACATGTAGATCTTGCAGTCACTCGATACATTGGCTATTTTACATTGCTTTTGGGCTGGACATGTGAAATGTGCTTGTGGTCTGTTTGCTTTGTTATTTCTCGCCCAAGAGATGCTGAAACTTTCTTGTTCCACCTCAATCAGCACCTGTCCCGGTGTCAGCGAGAAGGCGTTCTCCAGCAGGACCGTGGCACCTACGACAAGGTACACGATGACCAAAGGTCCTGCACTCCCATCGGACGGGTGCTTGCCACCAATGCTTCTCATGTTGTCCTCGGGGCGACCTTGATCGTCCAAACAACCAAGACCAGGAGAGCATCAAGCTGTGGGGACAAGAAGACTGCTTTCAACAAGAAGAGAGAGAAGAGTTAGTTTTCTCTTTTATAACACTTACGAATTGGTACATTTATCCATTTTTCTTCCCCAGCATATAACACAGAGACAGTGGCATCTGTTCCCTGTGCTATAATTTCTGCTGCTCGTGGTGGGCCATTCTCCTGTCTGACCCAAACATTGGCTCCCACCTTGTCAGTGGACCCAAATCCTCCTGTCCCTCGGACAGTAGGATGAGTGGGTGTTGTAATTTCTACCACTGATGACATATCACATGGTTTAATCAGTAACTGTGCCACTTTATCTCCTTTTTGCAGCACCAGGGGATCATTGCCCTGGAATCTGCAGACTACTCCCAGTTCTCCTTGGTAGTCTGAGTCAATTACTCCAGCCTGGATTGTTAACCCTTTCAGGGATAAAGCCGATCTGGGTAAGATGTGCCCATACATTCCTTTCGGGCATTGCAGTCCCAAACCTGTCTGTACAACTTGAATTTGGTTTGGGACTAGGGTGATAGTTTCCATTACTCTTAAATCCAGTCCTGCAGAGCCAGGCGTTGCTCTGACTGGAAGTTCTGCTCTGTCATCAATTTTCCACATTCTAATTGGTTCTTTGTCAGGTGTGACTGGCACCTGAACCATTCTGTTCATTGGAGTAACTCCAGGGGCAATTGGCCTGTTGTTTATTTTAAAAACAGCCTGTGTCAAATTCATTTTCCAATTTGTTAAGTCATGTTTCACACTTAGTTTTTTCAACATTTCTTTCAACAGTCCATTCATTCTTTCAATCAGCCCTGCAGCCTGTGGATGGTAAGGAATATGATACACCCATTCAACATGATGGTCAGCAGCCCATTCTTTCACCTGATTTCCTGTGAAATGTGTACCATTATCGGTTTGCATTTGTAATGGTATACCATAAAACTGCTCAATGAGCTGTAAACACTTAATTGTTGATGTTTGATTAGCATGTTTACAAGGGTGAACTACCAACACTCCTGAATAAGTGTCTACTGCTGTGCACACATATTTACATCCCTGTGATGTGGGCAGCGGCCCGATGAAGTCCATTTGCCAAACCTGACCTGCTCCTTTTCCTCTATAGATTTGTCCTTGAAGATGTTGTGGAGTGCCTTTCCTGTTGTGTTGGCAGACCTCACACTGCTGTATTGCTGTTTTTACATCATCTGTTTTTAAGTCAATGCCTCGATCTTGGGCCCACTGCTGTGTTCCTTGAATGCCCCAATGACCTGCTTTTTCATGTGCCCATCTGGCCAAACCAACACTAGATTCTCGTGTAACAGCCATGTTTTTAACCAGGTCATCCACATGTCTATTATGCAAAGTCTCAGCGTCAGTGTTGTTAGTATGAGCATCCACATGAGTTACTGTAACTGTCACTGATTGAACTTTTTCCCAAATTTCTTTCCACAACTCTTTTCCCCAAACTTCCTTATTCTGAATCTTCCAATCATTGGTGTGCCAAGTAGGCATCCATGTTGTTAAACCATTAACCACAGACCAAGAGTCAGAAAAAATGTGAACTCCCTGAACTCCTGCCTGCATGATCACCATGTGCACTGCTTTCAGTTCAGCCCATTGACTACTTCCTCCCTCTCCCATTTCTTCTAGGGTCTGACCCCTCGCTGGATTGAAAGCTCCTGCCTTCCACCGTCTTTTTCCTGCCAGCCATTTTGCAGACCCATCTGTGAACCAGGCATGACCCTGTTCTTCAGGACTCAACTCATTCCATCGTTTTCCCACCTTCACTGGGGATTCAGACAACTGCACGACTTCAAAAGCCTGTTCTCCTTCTTCTGGCACATCCGCCACTTTTTCATGCAACACTGAGACACCCTTGTCACCTGGTTTTGCTCTTTCAGATACATACCATTTCCACTTAATGATATTGGATTCTTGAGCTGTACCAATCCTGTGTGTAGTTGGCTCACTCATTATCCAGGTTAAAATGGGTATATGAGTGCGCATTAACACATCATGTCCTGTTGTTTGAGCTTCAGTTTCCAAAAGAGCCCAATAACATGCCAGCAACTGTTTTTCAAATGGGGTATATCGAACCCCAGCAGGTGGCAATTTCCTGGACCAGAAACCCAATGGTTTCCTCACTCGTCCCTGTTTTTGCCACAAACTCCAGTTGGCATAGTCATTAATGGCAGACACCTGCAACTCCACTGGTCCTGACTGTAGTTTTCCCAAAGATACAGCCTGTTGTATTGCTTCTTTAGCTAAATCAAAAGCTGCCTGTTGTTTTTCTCCCCAGATAAAATCTGCCTTTTTCCTTGTCACATGGTACAATGGTTGTAATATTTGTCCCAAATGTGGAATGTGATGTCTCCAGTATCCAAACAAACCAATAAACTTCTGAACATCATTCTTTGTGTGGGGTACTGCAAATGCAATGATTTTGTCTCGTGCTTTCTGTACAATCTCTCTCTCTCCTTTGTTCCAACAGACCCCTAAAAACTTCACGGTTTGTGATGGTCCTTGAATTTTAGCTGGATTAATTTCCCAGCCATGTCCCTTCATGTGTTCAATTAGCTGAGGCAAAACCTTTGCCACCTCTTCCTGTGTTTCAGCTTGAACCATGATGTCATCAATGTAATGAGAAATCATTACTCCAGGGGGCAGTGTCAACCCATCCAAGTGTTCAGCCACCACTCTATGACAGATGGTTGGGCTGTGAAGATA
This sequence comes from Nematolebias whitei, assembly GCF_014905685.2. NCBI lineage: Eukaryota > Metazoa > Chordata > Actinopteri > Cyprinodontiformes > Rivulidae > Nematolebias > Nematolebias whitei. The sequence continues at coordinate 5,260 of NW_023619050.1, forward strand.
CCCCTGTGGGAGACGAGTAAACGTATACTGTCTGCCCTCCCAAGTGAAAGCAAATTGCTCCATTCGGTCCTCTGATATTGGAATAGAAAAAAAAGCATTAGCCAGATCAATTACTCCATACCAAGTTCCTTTATGATGTTGCACTCTTTCAATGATTGTTACAGTGTCAGGGACTGCTGCTGTAAGAGGGGGTGTGTATTTGTTCAGCTGTCTGTAATCAACTGTCATTCTCCAAGACCCATCTGATTTCCGGACGGGCCAGATTGGATTATTCCATGCAGTTGTGCATGTTTTTAACACACCTGCTTCAACATATTCTTTAATTGTAGCTGTCACTTCATCATGTCCTCCAGGGATACGATACTGTTTCATCGTAATTACCTGGGATGCCAGAGGAATAGGGAAAGGTGGCATTTTAGCCTTTCCCACTAGTACTGCGTTCACCTCTAGGGGGCGCTGTACTCCAAATTCAAAACGTCCTTGCTGCAGGTGAAGTGTCATTCCTGCCAGCACATCCATTCCTAGTATCCATTCTTTCATTGGTGTGATAAGAACTTGATACTTTTGAATGGGCATTTTTCCAACTTTTAAAGGAAGAGTAACACTTTTTCCAAAAATCACATTTCCTCCTAAGCCTGTAAGGGGAACCCAGGTACCTTTAAATTTGTTTGGATTCCCACTGATAATTGTGGCCTCAGCCCCGGTATCTACAAGAGCCACTACTTTCTGCACATTTGTATTATTCCAATAAATTTCAATTGTAACATGTGGTCTAATGTCATTTACTGACCAATTTGATACTCTTTCCTCTGGGGCCCGGCCTGATCCCTAATCCCAATGCATCAGATCATTCAAGTTGGGATACAGGTCAGGACTGCGTGACTTTGGCTGTGATTTTTTAGGTGTTTTCTTTTTCTGTCTCACAGCTCGAATCTGCATTCCTTCCCCCTCTGATGAGTCATCCTTATCCTCCTTCATGTGTTTCAGCTCAGCTGCTGGCTGAGGGGGAGGCAGCGGAGGAGCAGAGGCAGACACAATCACATTTCTCAGCATGTCAGTCAAGCGGTGCACATCTCCTCCAGCACAGTGCATTTTTAATCCTCGTTTCTGGCATTCACTCCTTAATGCACCAGTTGGCAGCCCATCAATCTGTTCTTTAGGAACGCCTGCTCCCACCAGTGCATTCCAATAAGCAGTACGTGACGGCCCCTGACCTGAACCTCTATAATTCTGAGGGCCCCGTTTTGGCCCACGAGCCGTGTGTTGATAATCTGATCTAGGCTCTCGATCACACTGCTCTCTTTTGTCCCACTCCCCCAAAGTTCCTAGCTCAAGAATGCGAGACCTTATCTCCAAACACGAGCTGTCAGGGCTCCCCATCATCACAGCAAGCATTGCGGAGCGAAAATGTGGAGGAGCAGTTCTGATTAAAGTATCCCGGACAGCTTTTGGAACGGGCTTCGCCTGATAATCTTTTGTTTCCAAATACAAAACCGCTTCTCTTACACAAAGTCTAACCATTCTCTGGACACATTCTTTAAGTGTCATCCAGGGCGTTGCTGACATCGGAGGCCAGCTGGAAGGGGTGACAAACTGAAGCGCCACTGCTTCTTCCCATAAATCAAATATTGATTTTGTTGTTGTCAGAGTGTGTGCCGTTTCCCGATAGTTTGCATTAATGGATGGGTCATTTGACATCCCAGCAAACCTCGAGGCATCTCCCACATCCACCTCCACCTGTACTGCTCCTTCTTCCAACATTCTTGCCAGCCACATGTCAACCGGCTCTCCCTGTTGTTGCCTTAATTTCTTAACGATGGACACCACCTCCTCATGTGAATAATCTTCTGTCATCATGTGTAACACAGGAAAAGGCTGAGGCTGTGGCCGTTCATCATAGATTGGTTCACCATCTGCGCCTACAATGATCACTCCATCTGCATCTCTGCGCTCTTCCCTCACAGCTGGTACGACTATCTGATCCTGTCTGCGCCTTTTAATTGGTTTCACTTTTTTATCTTCCTCGGTCCAAATGTAATCATCATCATCTTTCTCATCATCCTCCCAAATATCCCCGTTCCAAATAGACGGGTCCCACCCGGTATCTAGCTTTGCAACAAAAGCTCTGACACGCTTTGGTGAAATATCACGTTTTTTCTTTCTCATTTTCTCTCTTTTAAGCCTGCATATTTGACCCACTGCTCCCTCGGCCACTTTAGTCATGCGGTCTAATTGTACTGACAACAACTGCACGTGTTGTTTCTGAAGCATGCACTCTGTTTGTACATCAGATAACAACTGTTTTTGTTGTAAAAACTGTTTCTCTTTCTCTTGAACTTCTTCCACACACCTTTTCCACGCAGTAGCACAAACCCACATTCTGCGTTGCAAGCCAGACACCGGTGTTTTCTTTTTCACCTCTATTGCTTGCAACGCGGTCAAAACATCACCCGGTTTGTCGGCATTTAAATTCTCACACCACGGTTCGGGGCGTCCCCCACCGCCTCTTAAACACAAAGCCAGGGTGGAATACTTCTCCCAGCCCGGCACAACTTCAACGGAGGACTGTTGTCCAGACACATTTACATCAACATTCTTTTCAACACTTTTTCCCCTTCGTTTGAACATGGTGCAGTCGTTCAGGATTATTTATTTATTTTAATGAAATCCCATCCTCGTCGCCAAAAATGTATTGTGAAATTCTTTATCAAAGGTTCGTGAACGATCAGCACAGATATTCAGACGATGGAAAAAATGACACACAGACTGTAACTTGCTAGAATAATATTTGTCATTTATTAATCTGCCACAAGAAAAAAACAGCCAAGCAAAAGAGTCATGTACACTCTTAACACACAAATTGATATGAGTATCTCTCACCGTGACAAAATGATCGGGAAGCCTTTCGATCCGATGACAGAACTCAATCACACTGCCTGGCACCCGCGCGCTGGTCCAGAGCAAGACTTCTAACTCTCTGTGTCTGATACATTTCTTATAAAGGCTTCCCTGATCGCGTGAGAGCAGATCAAAGCAAGTTTTGATGATTGCCAGGAGAACAGGTTTAATTAAATCCGTTTTTCCTTCATCAAAGTAGTCTGTGCAACAGAGCGATGGTTTCATAAACATGTCCTTCAAAACCTGGGTCACTGTAACCTTAAGATTGGGCCCCAATCTTCTGGCTAAAGCATCCCCAGAGAACTTTAATTACTCCAAAACGCATCTGCAGCACAGGAATGACTGAATAAGCAGATAAGCTTGCATCAAAAGTGAGTATAAGTGTGTTTAAATAAGTGTAATATAGGTCTAGATTGACATAAAAGTATTAAAATAATAATTTCTATATCATTCCACCCTTGCTTTTATGGCAATTTTAGACATTTAATTCTGAATAAGTAACACACACAAAATATATATGTTTGAATCGGCATAAAGGCAACTTCACACCTTATAAAACATATTTTTATATCATTCCACCCTTTTTGCCTTTATGGCATGTAAAACATAATTCCACAATACAACTTTTTTAGTTTTGAAAATGCCATCCCTTTAAGTTGAACTCTAAACGATCTCCGACCTCTGAATGGTCGAGTTCTCCTGCAAATGCAGTTAAAAGATCCATTCTAGTTTCATACCTTGTTCGCCTAAAATGATACCACCCATGAGCAAAATGCTCAATCTCTAACGTGTCTGGGTGGATGTCTGGATTTACTATAATTTCTGTTTTTTCGAGACCGTAAGGGCCATCAGTAATATAAATTCGTACTTTCATCTTAAATAGCCGAATTATAAAGTTTTTGGTTAATCCTATTTTTTACTCGCTTAATATAACAGCAAGTAAACACATTACACAAAGTTAAAAATGAAATGCATAAAAGTAATACAAGCAAAGGAGGTACTGTATATTGACGCGCCGTAGATGACATACCCGAAAAGATATCCCACCAATGATGGGCAGACGCTTGTTCTATGAGTTTAGCCGCATGCAGAACCTTGTTCTGGGTAATGTAAGTCGATACCTGAAGACTGGATACGTTGGACTTATGAGACCTGATCATTTCAGTTAACTCCATGGACTCATTCAATGCGCATTTTAAATGGTCCATAGAGACTCGCCACGGTACTTTCAGAACTTGCCATTGTACGGTAGTAAGGCGAGTGTTAGAACTATAATTAGTCAAACGATAAGTCCGGTTGTTCCAATGCCACAGATATACACCTGTCAAACACCCAGAAAAAGGCACCTTAGGTAACTGAGGATGACTCCTAATTGTGGCTACACACAGAGTGTGTGGGCCAATCTGCCATAATATATCTCTCGCTGGTTCATGGGTCCAATCACACAATACCTTGTCTCTGGTTAAACATGGGTTAACATGACCTGTTTGTAGTATACATACCACTCCTTTATCAGCCGTCTCGCATAAATCAAGATCATAGGTGAGATTTGTCTGTGGCTCAAACCATTCACCCTGTACCTTTAAAAACCAATATCCTTGTACAGTTATAACAGGCAAAATGTAATATTTGCATACTGTAGTTGTCTCGTTAACATGGTATTGAACCCAATGTCCCTCACACATGTTATCATTACATTTTGTCAATTCAGGTTTCAAAACCAACCAGTGTACACCTGATATGTTCCACAGCCGTCTCCACTCGTGGTGATTGGATGTTGTCACCACCCTTTGGAAACGCTCTTTCTGCAGCTGTGCTTGGAAAGATTGCAAGGTACACACAGTCCAATTTAATGCTTCAGTAATATTTTCAAGAATTGTTTCAGTTTCAGACCACATTTTCGTTTCCCATTTCATTTCTTTCAGAAGAATCTTCGCTGTTTCAGCCTGCGTCAGCACAGATGAAGGCATCCAAACTCCAATCTGATGGACAGCCAGCGATGCATGCCGTCCTGTGTTTGAAAGCATAGTTCTTGTCACCTCTTGATCAATTGCATTGGACACACCCAGTACTGTTCCTGTTCCTCCTAAGAGTGTGTCATACCACGCTCGTTTCATCCTAGAGCAGCGTGGCAGAGGAGGAAAACGTATTTTCCAATGCACATGTACAGTCAATATAGATTGGGCCATTTGAGTGCATGAGTGGACAATTGGGGCTAGATGTGTTTCTGTTGATCTTGTTTTATTTGACACAGTCAAAAAGGGGACCCCAAAGCGCCCCCTCCCACTTATCATCGTTGCGTTCTCCAACCACCTTATTTCAGTGTTGTTTGCTATCCAATTAAACTTGGTCCCATTTTGTGTTGATGAAGTACATTGGGCACGCCCATTAGTCACACACAGAGGCACCTCGGCCTCTATCATCAGCCAGCATCCTGTTGATACGAGAGGGACATCAAATCCATTGCGTGCACATTGTTTACACATGTAGATCTTGCAGTCACTCGATACATTGGCTATTTTACATTGCTTTTGGGCTGGACATGTGAAATGTGCTTGTGGTCTGTTTGCTTTGTTATTTCTCGCCCAAGAGATGCTGAAACTTTCTTGTTCCACCTCAATCAGCACCTGTCCCGGTGTCAGCGAGAAGGCGTTCTCCAGCAGGACCGTGGCACCTACGACAAGGTACACGATGACCAAAGGTCCTGCACTCCCATCGGACGGGTGCTTGCCACCAATGCTTCTCATGTTGTCCTCGGGGCGACCTTGATCGTCCAAACAACCAAGACCAGGAGAGCATCAAGCTGTGGGGACAAGAAGACTGCTTTCAACAAGAAGAGAGAGAAGAGTTAGTTTTCTCTTTTATAACACTTACGAATTGGTACATTTATCCATTTTTCTTCCCCAGCATATAACACAGAGACAGTGGCATCTGTTCCCTGTGCTATAATTTCTGCTGCTCGTGGTGGGCCATTCTCCTGTCTGACCCAAACATTGGCTCCCACCTTGTCAGTGGACCCAAATCCTCCTGTCCCTCGGACAGTAGGATGAGTGGGTGTTGTAATTTCTACCACTGATGACATATCACATGGTTTAATCAGTAACTGTGCCACTTTATCTCCTTTTTGCAGCACCAGGGGATCATTGCCCTGGAATCTGCAGACTACTCCCAGTTCTCCTTGGTAGTCTGAGTCAATTACTCCAGCCTGGATTGTTAACCCTTTCAGGGATAAAGCCGATCTGGGTAAGATGTGCCCATACATTCCTTTCGGGCATTGCAGTCCCAAACCTGTCTGTACAACTTGAATTTGGTTTGGGACTAGGGTGATAGTTTCCATTACTCTTAAATCCAGTCCTGCAGAGCCAGGCGTTGCTCTGACTGGAAGTTCTGCTCTGTCATCAATTTTCCACATTCTAATTGGTTCTTTGTCAGGTGTGACTGGCACCTGAACCATTCTGTTCATTGGAGTAACTCCAGGGGCAATTGGCCTGTTGTTTATTTTAAAAACAGCCTGTGTCAAATTCATTTTCCAATTTGTTAAGTCATGTTTCACACTTAGTTTTTTCAACATTTCTTTCAACAGTCCATTCATTCTTTCAATCAGCCCTGCAGCCTGTGGATGGTAAGGAATATGATACACCCATTCAACATGATGGTCAGCAGCCCATTCTTTCACCTGATTTCCTGTGAAATGTGTACCATTATCGGTTTGCATTTGTAATGGTATACCATAAAACTGCTCAATGAGCTGTAAACACTTAATTGTTGATGTTTGATTAGCATGTTTACAAGGGTGAACTACCAACACTCCTGAATAAGTGTCTACTGCTGTGCACACATATTTACATCCCTGTGATGTGGGCAGCGGCCCGATGAAGTCCATTTGCCAAACCTGACCTGCTCCTTTTCCTCTATAGATTTGTCCTTGAAGATGTTGTGGAGTGCCTTTCCTGTTGTGTTGGCAGACCTCACACTGCTGTATTGCTGTTTTTACATCATCTGTTTTTAAGTCAATGCCTCGATCTTGGGCCCACTGCTGTGTTCCTTGAATGCCCCAATGACCTGCTTTTTCATGTGCCCATCTGGCCAAACCAACACTAGATTCTCGTGTAACAGCCATGTTTTTAACCAGGTCATCCACATGTCTATTATGCAAAGTCTCAGCGTCAGTGTTGTTAGTATGAGCATCCACATGAGTTACTGTAACTGTCACTGATTGAACTTTTTCCCAAATTTCTTTCCACAACTCTTTTCCCCAAACTTCCTTATTCTGAATCTTCCAATCATTGGTGTGCCAAGTAGGCATCCATGTTGTTAAACCATTAACCACAGACCAAGAGTCAGAAAAAATGTGAACTCCCTGAACTCCTGCCTGCATGATCACCATGTGCACTGCTTTCAGTTCAGCCCATTGACTACTTCCTCCCTCTCCCATTTCTTCTAGGGTCTGACCCCTCGCTGGATTGAAAGCTCCTGCCTTCCACCGTCTTTTTCCTGCCAGCCATTTTGCAGACCCATCTGTGAACCAGGCATGACCCTGTTCTTCAGGACTCAACTCATTCCATCGTTTTCCCACCTTCACTGGGGATTCAGACAACTGCACGACTTCAAAAGCCTGTTCTCCTTCTTCTGGCACATCCGCCACTTTTTCATGCAACACTGAGACACCCTTGTCACCTGGTTTTGCTCTTTCAGATACATACCATTTCCACTTAATGATATTGGATTCTTGAGCTGTACCAATCCTGTGTGTAGTTGGCTCACTCATTATCCAGGTTAAAATGGGTATATGAGTGCGCATTAACACATCATGTCCTGTTGTTTGAGCTTCAGTTTCCAAAAGAGCCCAATAACATGCCAGCAACTGTTTTTCAAATGGGGTATATCGAACCCCAGCAGGTGGCAATTTCCTGGACCAGAAACCCAATGGTTTCCTCACTCGTCCCTGTTTTTGCCACAAACTCCAGTTGGCATAGTCATTAATGGCAGACACCTGCAACTCCACTGGTCCTGACTGTAGTTTTCCCAAAGATACAGCCTGTTGTATTGCTTCTTTAGCTAAATCAAAAGCTGCCTGTTGTTTTTCTCCCCAGATAAAATCTGCCTTTTTCCTTGTCACATGGTACAATGGTTGTAATATTTGTCCCAAATGTGGAATGTGATGTCTCCAGTATCCAAACAAACCAATAAACTTCTGAACATCATTCTTTGTGTGGGGTACTGCAAATGCAATGATTTTGTCTCGTGCTTTCTGTACAATCTCTCTCTCTCCTTTGTTCCAACAGACCCCTAAAAACTTCACGGTTTGTGATGGTCCTTGAATTTTAGCTGGATTAATTTCCCAGCCATGTCCCTTCATGTGTTCAATTAGCTGAGGCAAAACCTTTGCCACCTCTTCCTGTGTTTCAGCTTGAACCATGATGTCATCAATGTAATGAGAAATCATTACTCCAGGGGGCAGTGTCAACCCATCCAAGTGTTCAGCCACCACTCTATGACAGATGGTTGGGCTGTGAAGATACCCCTGTGGGAGACGAGTAAACGTATACTGTCTGCCCTCCCAAGTGAAAGCAAATTGCTCCATTCGGTCCTCTGATATTGGAATAGAAAAAAAAGCATTAGCCAGATCAATTACTCCATACCAAGTTCCTTTATGATGTTGCACTCTTTCAATGATTGTTACAGTGTCAGGGACTGCTGCTGTAAGAGGGGGTGTGTATTTGTTCAGCTGTCTGTAATCAACTGTCATTCTCCAAGACCCATCTGATTTCCGGACGGGCCAGATTGGATTATTCCATGCAGTTGTGCATGTTTTTAACACACCTGCTTCAACATATTCTTTAATTGTAGCTGTCACTTCATCATGTCCTCCAGGGATACGATACTGTTTCATCGTAATTACCTGGGATGCCAGAGGAATAGGGAAAGGTGGCATTTTAGCCTTTCCCACTAGTACTGCGTTCACCTCTAGGGGGCGCTGTACTCCAAATTCAAAACGTCCTTGCTGCAGGTGAAGTGTCATTCCTGCCAGCACATCCATTCCTAGTATCCATTCTTTCATTGGTGTGATAAGAACTTGATACTTTTGAATGGGCATTTTTCCAACTTTTAAAGGAAGAGTAACACTTTTTCCAAAAATCACATTTCCTCCTAAGCCTGTAAGGGGAACCCAGGTACCTTTAAATTTGTTTGGATTCCCACTGATAATTGTGGCCTCAGCCCCGGTATCTACAAGAGCCACTACTTTCTGCACATTTGTATTATTCCAATAAATTTCAATTGTAACATGTGGTCTAATGTCATTTACTGACCAATTTGATACTCTTTCCTCTGGGGCCCGGCCTGATCCCTAATCCCAATGCATCAGATCATTCAAGTTGGGATACAGGTCAGGACTGCGTGACTTTGGCTGTGATTTTTTAGGTGTTTTCTTTTTCTGTCTCACAGCTCGAATCTGCATTCCTTCCCCCTCTGATGAGTCATCCTTATCCTCCTTCATGTGTTTCAGCTCAGCTGCTGGCTGAGGGGGAGGCAGCGGAGGAGCAGAGGCAGACACAATCACATTTCTCAGCATGTCAGTCAAGCGGTGCACATCTCCTCCAGCACAGTGCATTTTTAATCCTCGTTTCTGGCATTCACTCCTTAATGCACCAGTTGGCAGCCCATCAATCTGTTCTTTAGGAACGCCTGCTCCCACCAGTGCATTCCAATAAGCAGTACGTGACGGCCCCTGACCTGAACCTCTATAATTCTGAGGGCCCCGTTTTGGCCCACGAGCCGTGTGTTGATAATCTGATCTAGGCTCTCGATCACACTGCTCTCTTTTGTCCCACTCCCCCAAAGTTCCTAGCTCAAGAATGCGAGACCTTATCTCCAAACACGAGCTGTCAGGGCTCCCCATCATCACAGCAAGCATTGCGGAGCGAAAATGTGGAGGAGCAGTTCTGATTAAAGTATCCCGGACAGCTTTTGGAACGGGCTTCGCCTGATAATCTTTTGTTTCCAAATACAAAACCGCTTCTCTTACACAAAGTCTAACCATTCTCTGGACACATTCTTTAAGTGTCATCCAGGGCGTTGCTGACATCGGAGGCCAGCTGGAAGGGGTGACAAACTGAAGCGCCACTGCTTCTTCCCATAAATCAAATATTGATTTTGTTGTTGTCAGAGTG
>NW_023619051.1:0-15307 GCF_014905685.2 Nematolebias whitei
CTCTGAGGCTAACACCATATATATTAGCTCTGAGGCTAACACCATATCAGAGAGTCGGAGTCAGAGTTTCTTTATTGTCATTCGCACCTCATGTGGTACATGTGGTGGAGCGAAATTATGTACACAGGGTCCCAGTTACATCCAACAATAAAATGTAAAAGAAAAACAGTAATAACATTTAAGATATGAACTAAGAAAAACATAAACTAAATATACACTAAGCACTCATAACATAAAACATTGAACATCAGCACAAACATGAACATGAGTCTGTGTGAGCAGATGAGCACGCATGAACACAACATTGAAACAGATCAGCAGCAACATGATGTGATTTGTTCACAGTGATTATTCTGGTTAGAGATTCATGAGTCTAACAGCTTCAGGGTAGAAGCTGTTCCTCAGTCTAGTGGTTCTACACTTAATGCTCCTCAACCTCCTTCCTGAGGGGAGTGGGGCAAAAAGTGTGTGTGCTGGGTGGGTGGGGTCCTTCATGATGCAGGTGGCCCTCTTCCTGCATCTGGAGGTGTAGATGTCTGTGATGGTGGGGAGGCTGACTCCAACAGTCTTCTGTGCAGCCTTCACTACTCTCTGCAAAGCTTTTCTTTCTGCATACATGTTAACTATGAGGCTAACGCCATATATGTTAGCACTGAGGCTAACGCCATAAATGTTAGCACTGAGGCTAACACCATATATGTTAGCACTGAGGCTAACGCTATATATGTTAGCACTGAGGCTAACGCCATATACATTAGCTCTGAGGCTAGATACTTCATAGGATCCAAACTATTCCTTTAATCCACATGTGTCAAACTCAAGGCCCGGGGGTCAAACGTGGCCCTTGTTGACATCTTATCTTGCCCCCAGGATGATATGTGAAATGTAAAAGACTTCTATCTCTTGAATTTTTTCAGTAATCTTTGATTATGATGTTGAAAGCACAACAGAGAACATCAAATGAGACCAATCAAACTTTTGTTGAGGAACCTGTGACCAAGAAAATATGTTGGGTATCTGATTTGAGGTAATGTAGATTCTGAAATTGGCCCTTTGTTTGAAAAAGGTTTTAATTTCCGCCCCCTTTTCTAAGTGAGTTTGACACCCCTGCTTTAATCAATCATCATTAGAGGCATCAAAACTCATTATTTCCACGTTTTGAACCTGTTTCTGATGAACCGTACGGCTGAACGTGTGCAGCATGAACATGTGACCTGTGTTCCGACCTGTACAGCCGTGCTGCAGTCGGTGCCGCTGCTCTAACGTTGTGTTGGCTCTGTTGTTCAGGTGATTGACGCTCACTAAAGGGACTTTGTTAGCATCTACCGGACACAAGGGGCACTGTCCTCTGATTGGCTCGGACACCCCCCTCTGACATGCCCGTGGCCAATCAGAGGTGAGTGTGTGTTTGTGGGTGTGTTAGACGCTTGTTGACGTCTCTGTTGGTTTGTTCTTCCTCACGCTGCGTCCTCACCTCCTCAGGTGTGTTATGTCGGGGGCAGATGTGGAGGTGTACCTTTCCCAGGTGCACGACGGCAGCGTGTCCTCGGGCTTCCGAGCGCTGTATGAGGAGCGCCTGCTGCTGGACGTCACGCTGCTGATAGAGGAGCACCACTTCCAGGTATCCACAACCACAAGTCTTGAGACCCAAGGTTTAACCACTACATCTTGAACCAAAAATAAAAAGAGTTAATTAACCAAACGGACCAACAGGTGGCGCTTACCAACGTTGGAAAGAAGAGCTGGTCTGAATTCCCACCTGACCATGAGAGAGGCTAAAAAACACATAAAAACATAATTTTTAGTGAGAAGTGGAGATTTTTATGGTTTAATTTTAAATTAATGTTTGTGAAAACTTTGGTGAATCCGCTCAAACAATACCAGTTTTGAGTTTAGTCATCGCCTTCAAGGATTCAGGAACACGGGAGTCTACGATGAGGCTTGACGTTAACGGGGAAACAAAAGTAAACACCAACACTAGAGTCCTAGCTGCCACGTTGTACAAAATACCTCAACTTTATTGTCCTCTGTCGCAGAGCGAAGAGTTGGAATTGGAAATGTCCTCCATCTGTCTGTGCTTGTTGTGAGCATAACTTGAAAAATAAGTGAGGTACCGACTTCTATTTTGGTGTGGCTGCATCTAGACGTGAGAAAAGTTTTTTTGAAAATTGTATTGTCAAGTCAAAATCCAAGATGGCCACCACCATGTATAAAGTGACTGCCCCTCTCATTTGAGGAAACATGTTTTCTAGTTTTCATATGTCTTTATAGTTTCTTCAAATGATTGGGGCGGCCAAAGATTAATCTATGGTGGGCTAAGGTTCACCATTGGCCACCCCCTGGCTCCATCATTATGCCTGGTGGTGGATGAAATTGCTCCCTCCACTCTCCAGGCTCCGTCACTGCGTTGCCTCAGACAAGAAAAATAATAAAAAACTCCCTCTGCTCCACCGTGCAACTCTTCTACTCACTCTTTAAATCTCCCAGCGATGGGGGACATCAACGTACCGCTTGTTCTTAAAGCAAGACAACACTGTTGGCCAAAGTGCTGCACACTGACGAAAGAAAGTAAAACAAATGTTGTAGCTAGTTCCAGTTCAACAACCAGTCCTTCCAGGTCGTCCAGGGACGAGGACAATAAAAACACATCCTCACATTTGGACCGATCCTCTTGGTTCCCCGACTCCCTGCAGAATAAAAACATGTTCGTTGCCAGAAAATCTAATTTTTAATAAAATATTGCAGATGTAATCAGTTTGTAAATGAAAAGATAAAACTACATCTTTGACCTCAGTCTCTTCAGAATTGGACAGATTTCTGTCTCCTGTTTTGTTTCAGCTGTGAGTTTGGATCAAATTACAGATTTTTTTTATTCTAGCAGTTTGACTTCATGTAATGTTGTTGTGATGCGTCTCCTCCTCCTCCTCCTGCAGGCCCACAAGGCTCTGCTGGCCACCCAGAGCGATTACTTCCGGGTCATGTTCACGGCGGACATGAGGGAGCGGGACCAGGACAAGATCCACATGAAGGGGCTGACGGCCGCAGGCTTCGGCCACATCCTGCGCTTCATGTACTACGGCTCTCTGGAGCTCAGCATGCCCACGGTGCAGGAGATCCTGCAGGTACTGACCCAAACCGTTGTCCCCCCCCTCTGTCTGTGTTTGACCCCGAGCTGAAGCAGAAGCCCTCTCTTGTCCTCGCAGGCGGCCATGTACGTCCAGCTGACGGAGGCCGTGGAGTTCTGCTGCTCCTTCTTGCTGGCTAAGATCTGCCTGGAGAACTGCGCCGAGGTCATGCGCCTCCTGGAGGACTTCAGCGTGGGTGTGGAGGGCGTCCAGGAGCAGCTCGACAACTTCCTCCTGGAAAACTTTGTTCCCCTCATGAGCAGATCTGACTTCCTGTCCTACCTCAGCCTCGAGAGACTCCAGGTCCCACTGCCAACTCTGATTCATCCTTTACAGTCTGTTTCTTTATGCTGTGTGGTATTTTAGCTGTTCATGTGTCAAAATGTTCGGCTCATTCAGGAGATGGCTGCTGTGACCTTTGGTTTTTATAATTTTGGTACTTTTTAAAATATTTAACTTTATGTATTTCTATGGGGAACATATAAATAAAGATCTCTTCAGTTTTTTCAGAAACATGGTTCTCTTTGAAATCTGCTTCAGCTGCTGTCTCTGCCTTTTAGCTAATATTTTGCTACTTCACGTTTTAACAAAAGTTTTACTTCTTTTAGATACGTTTTTCACTACCTTTAGCTAATGTTTTGTCACATCTAGCCAATGTTTAGTTACTTTTAAAAGCTTAAAGCTAGCTTTTTGCTACCATTTAGCTGTTTTAGTTAACCTTTTGTTATTTCTACCTTTCAGCTTGCCTTTTGCTAATTTTAGCTTTTTTGTTGTCTTTTGCTTCTTTTAGTCAAACATTTTGTTGCTTTTTAGCTGTTAGCTTTTCTTCTTTTAGCTGACATTTTGCTACGGTCAGTTTTTAGGTAGTGTTTCTTGTCCAAGTAATTTTTCACTTCCTGTAGCTAACATTCAGCTTTGTTTAGTTAATGTTTGTGACACTTAAAGACTTTAGCCTTTGCTTTTTTGTAGCATTTTGTTACTATTAGCTGACATTATCTATTTTATGTTTTTAGCTTATATTTAGCTGTTTTTAGCTTTTAGCTTGATTTCAACTTCAGCAGATTTTTTTATATATTGTCTGTAAAAAAAACTCAAATTAGACTTTAAAAATTATCTGAATCAGAAGTTTTAGTCTAATTTCTGCAGATTCTTCAACTTATTAAAGATGCTTTTATGTTTTTATTCAAATGTAAACACATTGATAAATTTTTTTTAATTGAGTTTACAACAAAGAACTTTGATTAAATCTTCATCTTCAGATGGATAATCTCTGATTGTTAATCCAGATTATGACTGTTTTCAGGTTGAGGAAATTATTTATTTTTCGTGTTCACACTCGTACCTCAGCTGGGTTTGGTATCTGACCCGTTCCCCTCTGGTTCCGACCCAGGCGTACCTGAACAGCGACGCTTTGAGTCGCTTCCCAGAGATCGAGCTGTACGAAGCCGTCCAGGCGTGGCTGAGGCACGACCGGCGGCGCTGGAGGCACACAGACACCATCGTCCAGTCCGTCCGCTTCTGTCTCATGACACCGGCAGACATCTTTGAAAAGGTCAGCGACTTTTGTTTACGTCTGCAGCTACAGCTTGATTCCTGGGTTTCTGATTGGCTCAAAGCTCTTTGTGTCTTGATTCCTGGGTTTCTGATTGGCTCAAAGCTCTTTGTGTCTTGGTTCCTGGGTTTCTGATTGGCTGGAAGCTCTTGGTGTCTGATCTTCGTGTTTCTTTTTTTTTTTTCCAGGTGAAGACGTCTGAGTTCTACCGTTACTCCCGACAGCTGAGGCAGGAGGTGGATCAGGCCCTCAGCTACTTCCATGACGTCAACCAGCAGCCTCTGGTGGAGACCAGATCCAACCGGATCCGCTCGGTCCGCCCGCAGACCGCCGTCTTCAGGGGAATGATTGGCCACAGCATGGTGAACAGCAAGATCCTGCTGCTGCAGCGTCCCAAGGTGTTTTACAGAAAGCCTTTGTTCTTTAGAGCTTCGCCTCCGAGGCGCCGGCCGTTCTGTCCGTCTGTAATCGTTGGTGTTGTCTGTCAGGTGTGGTGGGAGCTGGAGGGCCCTCAGGTGCCTCTGAGACCGGACTGCTTGGCAATTGTTAACAACTTCGCCTTCCTGCTGGGCGGAGAGGAGCTGGGGCCCGACGGGGAGTTTCACGCCTCCTCTAAAGTGTACCGTTACGACCCGCGGCAGAACTCGTGGCTGCGCATGGCCGACATGTCCGTGCCCAGGTTAGAGGAGTCTTTGAGGTGTCTCTCTGTGGATTTTACAGGTTGTTGTTTGACTGCGTCGTTGTGTTTTTGTTGTTTGCAGGTCAGAGTTTGCCGTTGGCGTCATTGGGAAGTTCATTTACGCCGTGGCGGGCCGCACGCGAGACGAGACCTTCTATTCCACGGAGCGGTACGACATCACAGAGGACCGCTGGGAGTTCGTGGACCCGTATCCCGTCAACAAGTACGGCCACGAAGGAACGGTGCTGAGTGGTAAACTCTACATCACGGGCGGCATCACCTCCTCCTCCACCTCCAAGCAGGTGTGCGTGTTCGATCCGGGCCGGGAGGCGGGCGGCGGAGGCGGCTCGAGCGGGTCCGACTTGCACAGGACGTCTCGTGGCGGCGGCAGCGGCGGCCGGGGCCCGCTGCTGCCCGGCACCCACGCCAGCTGCTGGGAGAACAAATCCAAAATGAACTACGCGCGCTGCTTCCACAAGATGATCTCCCACAACGGGAAGCTGTACGTGTTTGGAGGCGTGTGCGTCATCCTGCGGGCGTCCTTCGAGTCGCAGGGCTGCCCGTCCACCGAGGTGTACGACCCGGAGACGGACGAGTGGACCATTCTGGCCTCCATGCCGATTGGGCGCAGCGGCCATGGGGTAGCGGTGTTGGACAGGCAGATCATGGTGCTGGGCGGCCTGTGTTACAACGGCCACTACAGCGACTCCATCCTGACCTTTGACCCCGACGACAACAAGTGGAAGGAGGACGAGTATCCCAGAATGCCTTGCAAACTGGACGGTCTGCAGGTGTGCAGCCTGCACTTCCCAGAGTATGTGCTGGAGCACGTCAGGCGCTGCAGCTGAGGTCTGCTTCACCTTTTGTAGAAACTGGACTGTTAGAGGACTGGGTTGTCCCGCTGAGGGGGATCAGGTGTTAAACCAGAGACCAGCACTTACCTGAAGGACAGGTGAGAACCCGACGGGCGGGGCCACGCAGCTGCTCCTCCTGGTTAACGAGGCCAGTCGATTTGTGGCTCCATCTCTTGTTGACATTTAGCTCGAACCTTTTCAGAATTACCGTTCTCGGAAAATTTAGAAAATAAACTAAAGGTTGTGGCGATTTAAAAACAAAAAAAAAAGGTTTCATTCTGCTGGTTTATGTTTGGACTGCGCTCAGTTTCCTGTTCTACAACCCGGGTTCTGGACAAGTTGGATAAAATGTAACTAAGAACAGAAAGTAAGGATTTACAAACCTCATATTTTATTTACAGTGGGACATAAACGATGTAACAAATGTTTAAACTCAGAAATGTGACCATTTTGTTGAAAAAAAAAAAAATCAGGAAGTTTTGAACTTTATTGCAGCAACATTTCTGTTTAAAGATGCTCCAGGTTCATGTTTCCTCTGAAGCATCTCTGCTTCGGACAGCAGTCTGTAAACCTGAGACCACCAGATGTTGGAGGTTCTGCAGGAACTGTTGTCCCATTCTGGTCTGATGGAGGATTCGAGCTGTTCTAGAGTCCTGGATCTTTTGCTGGCTGGGAGCAGATGTCCTAAAACCTGAGCTCAGAGGTTTCTACAGATTCTTCCAATCTGCTGGTGAGATTATAAACTGGAGGTGATGGAGATTCAAGTACAGACTACCAAACCTCTGCCCATATTTATTTCTATAAGTCTCTTTTCATGCCCGTTCCTCTGACTGAGCTGTTTATAATTGATCTCATTAGTTACTAAATGTTCCTCCGGGTGGTTCTGATCCAGACCTCTGATTGTTGCAGCATTTTGATGCTCCTGGAACAACTTTAAACAAACGTGTTGCTGACATCCCATTAAAAATAAACTGATTTTATACTTAAAATGGTCATGTTCCTTGGTTTAAATGTGATACTATGTTCCAATATGAATAAAATATGGGTTTGGTATTTATAAATCCTTGTGTTCGGTTTTAATTTTACATCATGCCTCAACTTCTTCAGACTCCTCATCTGTTGTGTTTAGGCAGATCAGTCAGGCCGGTGTCTCTCTGCTGCGACTGTATGAGACTAGTTGAACAACATTGTGTTGTTTCAGCGGGACTGCAGCTAAATTTCGCCTGTTTTGTTGCAGTTCTGAGTCTTCAGCAGCCGCAGCTCGGTGAGAAACGTCCTCCGCTGCAGAAACGCACTGGAAGCAGCAGCTTTTCCAGTTAATTCAACCAATCGCGTTTGTTTAGGTTTAGTTTTTTTCCTTCTGTTCCGGATGTTTTGTTTGATTAAAGACATGTTAGCCCTCCAGAAGTATATCAAATAAATGATAAAATCAGGTATATGACTAAAGTATAACACTGTAGTGTAGTAGATTATATAATCTGTGTCGAAATATAAACTCAGGCTGTAGGAAACGGCTCAGTTTGTCATGAGCTCACGTTACGGTTCATAGAACACCATTTTGGCTTCCAGTGCGTTCCAGCTCTGTCCCGTTTGCTTCCAGCTCACCACCGAACTCCCACAGCGTCTTCACGTCCGTCCTCGTCCCCTCACCTCGTCGTCTTGTGCGAGACAGATTCAGATTTAATGAACCCTACACGGTACCGCGGTTTTAAAGAGAGATCCACGTTCCCTGCACTTTATCGGTTCTTCTTGTGGGTGTAAATAGTTTTAAAGGTCCAGGAGTTCTGTCAGACGTTCAGCGGTGTCTGAAATGAACTCCAGGTGAAGTGAAAATGCTCCAAAGGATTCAGGCAACTCTGGACCTCACGCAAAAACATTTTTCTTTCAGCAGAGTGTTACCCAGACTATTAAAGAAGTGTTGTTTTGGGTTGAGGAGCAGTAAAGGCACCAGCAGTGACAAGAAAAATGAAGTTTTTCTGCCAAATTTCTACTCTACGTCATCTTCGACTGAAAAGAATCACAAAATATCACAAAAGTTTTGTTTTTTTTACAGTCCCACCCATTAAATTTATGCAAGAATCTGTTATTTAAATATTCTGGTACTGTAATGTCACCAAATTAAAACAAAATGAAAATATGAAATGGCGCCCGCTAAGATCTGCTAAGCTAGTTAATGTTAGCCTCAGTTTAGCTCCTTTTTTCTGCTGCCTCTTTATATAAAAAGACGAAACCAAAGAACTAAAATGTTTGCCCTGTTGTCTAAACTGACTGTTTTATTCTATAGATTTACTCAGTAAAATTAAATAAAATTAGCCTTAGCTATGACTAGCTTCAGATGTAACGGCTAGCTTTTGCAGGATTTTGCTAACAGATTTTAGCTGCGAGTTAGCCATTATGTCACAACAGAGAACCAGTCTATCAATAAATTATAATTTAATAAATATAAACATGGAAAATATTGTAAAATACCAAGTTTAAAGAGGGATTAGCTTGTATTAGCTAGCCATTAGCACAGTTTATTTTACCATCATAAACTGAACTTTCTACATATGTTTGTGAACTAAAATGTAATTTTACTTGTTTAAAATTAACGTTTAGCATTGGCAAATCCTAAGAGTCAACAATTGAAACGGCGTCCACTAACGCGTGCTAAACCAGCTAAAGTTTGCCGAAGTTTTGCTCCTTTTTTTACGGCTTTGCGGGCTAACGTTTTGCTGCCTCGTTACGTTCTACAGAATGACAGCTGAATGTTATTCTTTAGCTGTTCGCTAGCATTAGCTAGCGTTTCTTTTCTCCATTATGAACCTCTGCTCTTTGATTTAATTTTGTACCAGAACAGAAGAACTGTAAATTATTTTAAAGTTATCTTTTCTTCATTAGATGAGATAAAGAACACGAGTAAATAAAATAAACTTCGAGGTTAGCCACACCTACCGGTAAATTGGCGCGCTAGCAGTTCCCATGTATTTGACTAAACAAACCTTCACGTTTTGATTTAGTCAGAACTTGTTTATTATTTCTGCTCTTAGCTGTATTTATGTAAATGTAAAACCATTTTTCTATACATTGATAATTTTATAGTGTTTTATTTATATAATTTGTTGGCGATGCAAAAACCTTTGATCAAATGCTGTTTGAGTTCTTTTTCCTGTGTGCCAAACGCTGAAATATCTCACATTTGATGAAGGGAAATTATTATTTCTGCACTGATTTTTGTTTGTAATTATTTGTGGTTTAAACGTGCACGTGAATCCAAATGACGGCTCTAATGTTTCAAACTCGACGAGGCGAGTCTGGATGAACCAGGAGATGTCTCGAGATGTTCCTGTTTGAGGTCCGACTTCACTGGTTCCCCTCTGATCTCTGTGGTTTCTGTGTTGATTTCAGACACCAGCAGAAAGTCAGAACCGCAGTCTCTAAATCCAAACCCTCCGTTCTCGTACAGAATCTCAGAAGTTCAGCACTTTGATTCTGGAGCCCGCCAAGCCGTGCTCGATGACCAGCTCCGCGTTTATTTTATATTCATGTTTTATTTTTTTCAGCCGACTGTGAAAAGGGCTAGAGCACACCCTGGTGCGGTTCTGCTCGTCAGCTGCGTATTTAAGTTATTTATTTTATGATGTAGTGCTTTTCACTGAGCTATGCAGTAACTGTAGGGTTATTTATTATCAGAGTTGTTTTTTAATCGTGCTTCTCTTTCTTTTCGTGCTTCGTCCCAGCAGCTCTGCATGCGCCTCGTCAGGTGGACAGTTCGTCCTGCAGGTTCTGTTGTTGGACAGCACGGTTTCATAACGTTACAACTGATTATTCAATTCCTGTAGTTTGACTGAACTGGATGCAAACTATAAATAATGGGTTTTAAACATTTCAAATAATAATTTGAGTCACTTTTCCCCACACACTTACTGAGGAAACCATCATAGTTTCATGCCCTCATCATGTCTTCACTGAAGCATCACACGCCGTCCTCCTCCGTTACTGTTCCAGCTAGAAACTCGTAACCAATGATGTACTACTGTCCATATTCCAGGTACGTTCAGTCATAGCGCTGCATCTTTAGTCCACCTGTCTGCCAGTAGGAAAACAGAATAGAGGATCTAAAAAAACAACCTTGTTTTAACGACTGTATCAGAAAATGAACAAAAGATCAAACCAACATATCTTACAATCTAAGTAGAAACTCTTTGGAAACAATTTGTAACTTATTTCCAGAAATAAATGTTCATATTGGTCAACTTTCACTTGTCTGTGTGTATTCTCTTTGACTAATAGTGTGTTCTTAAACTACCGGTAATTTATTGACACATTAATTACAGCAGTAAGTGTTTTTACACAACGATACGTTCTTGACTTGCAAGGAATTTTTTGTTTTTGTGAACACTTTACTGGAGCTGCTATTCTACAAAAACAAAACATTTTGTATGTACTTCTTTTTAAAAAGTAAAGTGCAAGTTAGTATCTTTTTTAAACCTAAAATTACTGTGCATACATTTATAGTTTTTGATGGAATAGTTTGTTGCAAAATAATTATTCTAAACTCAACATGAGTGTAATGAAACGATAGAAAAGCTCCACACATCGCATAAAATGAGGTAAAAGATGTTTAAATTTTTACAGCCTTTATTTTCTATGATAATCTAAAGCTTTTCAGCAAGTATTAGTATTTTATAGATTTGAAAAGTGTAAAAAATATTTTGTTATATACGTACATTATATAAAAACAGTTGTGAATGGGTTTAAATTAACCTTTTTTTTTTTTTTTTAGATCTAAATATTATAGTCATGCTTTTGTTTTGAAAGTGTGACGTGGATGCACTTCTCCGAGTTGCCGTAGAAAAGCGAAAGCCTCCTCTATTCACGATGTCATACTTAAAATTGGTAACTACCCGTAATATGTAGTTTTTCTTTTTATTCGTAAACCTCTACTTTTCGTTCATAGTAATTACTTAGTACAAATAATTTAGTTTATGATGTAGCTTTAACCGTGTTGCCAATTTAGCCAACATCTGTATGGCACGCACGCAGCTAGCTAGCAGCCCTCGCTACCTCGTCTGTTTATTAACGATAATAATATAGATTGTTTTGCCTTTTAAGGCTTCTTATTGAACTTACTTCTTTCTGATCTTATTGTGGTGTCATGTTTGTATGAGTGATTTACAGTACGACCAAGGCAGAGCACTCATATTGCGTTTGTCCACCAGGTGTCGCTGTGGTCCGCGGCTCCGGCCCTGATGAGCGGCTCGGCGCTGACTTCCGGCGGGAGTAAAAAGAAGAGCCCAGAGCCGATTCTGAGCATCGATGAGGTGGGTTCATCAAAAGCAGGGTTTTAAAGATGGAATAAAGAAATAAAATAAAGTTTTTATTTAATCGATTTGTTTATTTAAGTCATTAAAATGTACATCAATATCTGATTTGATAAATATTCAGCTTAAACCTCTGCAGCAAAATGTAGTAATCATGTCAAAAATAAATAAAAACACAAGACCAGCTCATGATGGAACATAAATTGACTGTAAGTGATTAAAGTGTGATCCACACAGTTGCAAACAGTCAAAAAATTACTAGAAATAATCTGAAAAAGGCAATAAATAAATAAAAACTTTACAAAAACAGCCAAAAGTCTAGAAGAAGGTTAAAATATTAGTTAGGTTTAATATTATTAAAAAAGGAACAATATAAGTAAAACATAAGCATACAGAATAGAATATAATACTTTTATTGTCATTGCACCTAAATACAATAAAATTTGGGTTTGCTTCCCAGACCAAAAGTAAAAACAGTATAATATAAATATATATATAAATAATACTGTAATAATATTTACAGGTTTTAAACACCCAAATGTGCAACACAAGCAGATTGATATTACACAAGTTGTCCCTTATTGCACTTGTTCAGTTCTTATTACAGCTCTTACCAAGTTTAGTAATGGCTGATGGGCAAAAACCATTGTTAAATCTGTTTGTTCTTGTCTTGATTGATCTGTACCTTTTCCTTGATGGCAACAGTAAACAGATCATGTGATATCAGGTGAGACAAACAAACATAAAAATACTGTTAAACTATAAAAGCTAACATTAAAACGGTTCAAATTAAGAAAAAATATGGAGAGAAAAAAAGAAAAAGGCACAAAACTACAGGGATGCAAAAATATCCAAATAGTTAAAATTTAGTAAAATTATAAAATTACCACTGAGATCAATGTTTAATCATGATGAAACACAATTAATACATTAAATTTGTTTACAAGTGATCACAGAGGCAGAAAAATAAAACGTGAAACAATTGCTAAAACTTGGAGAATGTCCACTAAAAGATAAAATAAATATTTAAAGCTTAAACGGCTGCTAATAGATTCAGATGGACTCAAAGTACCACAAATTTGCCTATGAAGGTCTGATGGGGTCTGTTTTTTCAGCTCTTATGTGGTAACGTCTTTGATGCAACATCTATATATATATATAAAAAAAACTTTAATATTTTTGGTCATATTGAAATGAATGGGCATCAATTTTTTTGCTTTTAAGTTTTGTTTTTCTAATTTTAGCTGGTTTGTTTCCCTCCTGTGTTCCAGCTGCCGTCTCTGTACACCCGACCCGAACCAAAGCCTCCATCGGAGGCGCCGGAGCCGAGTCATCTGGAGCAGAGCGTCGCCTCGCTGAGGAGGCGTGCTGAGCCGTACGTGGACCTGGGTCAGGTGAGTCCAAGTCTGAATGCCTCACAGCTACATTAAAGGTGTAAAAAGTTAAATTTAATTGTTTTTTGTTGCAGCGAGCTGTCCAGACTGCGTTGGAGAAAGTTGAAGTGAGTTTTTATCGAACCTGAACAAAGTATGTTGCTTTTATTCAGATTGTTTTCATCTTTTGGTCTCTTATTTTGTTAATTAAAAGTCAAGTTTAATTAAATGTTTCAAACCAGATTTTTATTAAAAAGTCTTCATGATTTTCACACTTTTCTGCTGCGTTTTTATCTGTAACTGACGGAGTCTGAGACAAATGAGCTTTAATAGACTGAGCTGATTGTTTTTAACTTTACCGTCTCTGTTTGTTCTCAAACTGCAGCAGACGTACGGGAGGATGGAGCCGACCATAAACACGTCAGTGACGACTGTCAGCGGTGAGAAAATCACTTCCTGTTTCTTAAACGAGGGGCCAGTTTGAACCGCTGAGTCATGAGTCAGAGCTGCACATCTTCACATGTCTTTAATTTAGGTCCACATATTTCCTCTCCTCCTTGTTGTGTCCTTCAGAGACGGTTCAGTTTCTCAGTGACCCGCCTCCGGACCTTTACCCCAGCGTGGCTGTGGTGGGGTTCTCCGGCTTCCTGGGACTTTATTTGGCCAAAGGTAACAGAAGCTTCAGCCTCAGGTCTGAGATCAGCGGCTGTTTGTCCTCAGAGGAGAAACTCTGAGCTCTTCAGTCCCGATCAGGACTTCAGCTGTTTTCTCTGTCTTCAGGCTCCAGGATGAAACGATTCCTGCTTCCTGCTGGACTCATGGCTCTGAGCGCCTCCATGTTCTACCCTCAGCAGGCGGCGGCACTGTTAAAGGTCCAAACACACACACACACACAGCCTTCATCATGTATGATGCCATGAGGTGAGAGCTGAGTTTAACCAAAATCCTTAACTAATTTGGTCAAAAGTTGTTTTTCAAACAGAAGATTAAAAAAAGTCTGATTTCGGCTTCTCCGTGTCCGTCAGCTGAAGGTTTTCTCTGTAGATTCAGCTACTGGCTCTGTTTTTGTCTTTTTACCTTTTAGCTTGTTCCAAACCATTTGTTACCATTAGTGTTTCTCTTGTATTTGGCGCCTTTTAGCTAGTGTTTTACTGCTGTCTTCTGCTTTTAGCAAATTGCTACATTTAGCAATTTTTTTGCTACATTTATCTTTTAGCTAAAATTCACTGTTTTTACTTAGCATCTTGCTATGTATAGTTTTTAGCTACATATTTGCTAGCCTTTTTATGTGTTTACCTTTTTGATAACTTTTTAATACTTTTACCTTGTAGCTAACCTGATACCACTCTCAGCTTCTAGTTATCCTTTTGCTAGTTTTAGCTAGCTATTTGGTGGTTTCAGCTTCTGGCTAGTTTTTTAGTATTTCTAGCTAGTCCGTTGTTCGTTCTTGCTAGCTTTTTACAACTTTTAGCTTCTAGCTAGCTTTTTGCTACTTCGACCTATATTTTTGGTACTTTTAGCTTAAAATTATTTTGGTGTGGTAGTAGCTGAGAGTCATCCTCAACACATACTTTGTCACTCTGTAGCTAAAATCCATCTCATTAGCTAAAGCTACAAAGTTTTATTTAAATTTTCAGTTGTTTTTATTCCCTTAAAAAAGCTGAAACATTAAAAATCCCTTTGTTAATGCCAGTTTTTATTTTAAATTTGAGGGGGAAAAAATGTACACAAACAATAACTGACAACTTAATCCTCTTCTTGATGATGATTTTAGCTTATTTAGTTGTGTATTACATGTATAAGAACACAAACTATGAGCTGAAACTGTCTGATACATTAAAGCTGTGCATAAAAAAGTAACTAACCGTCTGTTCTGGTTCTTTAGTCTCAGGAAGCAGCTGTCGGCTCTTTGTGTTAGCAGCTTAAATGAGCTCATTTTAACACAAACTCCAACCCTGAGCTGTAAATCGAACTCTTCAGACTTCAGCTGTTTGATCTGCTTCCTGTCAGGAAACGTTGTTTCCTCAGAGGAAGTTTGAGCCGTGCATGTGCTTCTAGTTTTAATTTTATTCTCACAGATGTGATAAGACACCATCAGGCTGTGGATTTTAACACGAGTCGAGTTTTAACGAGTAACAACGAACTGAACGTCAAACCAGCTGAGGAGGACGTTAAAAAACACAAACGCTTGTTTTAGGTGACAACTCTGCTGAGTTATACGTACTGTTACTGTGGTAAAACATCAGACTGATACTTACAGGTTACCTATTGGGTAATATACTGGGTACCTACTGGGTAATATACAGGGTACTTGCTGGGTAATATACAGGGTACTTGCTGGGTAATATACTGGATACCTACTGGGTAATATACTGGGTACTTGCTGGGTAATATACAGGGTACTTGCTGGGTAATATACAG
>NW_023619052.1:0-488 GCF_014905685.2 Nematolebias whitei
GAAAAAAAGCACGACTCAAAATCCACCACAGACCTCGTCAGTAGTTGCAGCTTTTATCTGAATGATACAAATTGAAAGGGTAACTGTGCTGTTGCAGACAAATAACTGTTGGAAATCATAATCAAAGTGTTGTCACCCTGATACACTTTATTTTCTGACAATAGTCTGATGTCTTAGTTAATTTGTTTCATATGTTAGTGTAATTAAAATGTTATGTTTTTCAGTAGTGACAATAGTTATGTCACATTTTATTAGTTGGTGTAATAATAAAAATGAAAGCAGATTTAAAAAATGTTTTCAATGAAACAGTTATCCAAAAAAAATACATTTCCTCATTTAGTTCATCTCCTAAAATGACAAATTCATCCAAAAGTTCTACTGTTCAAAATATTTCTGTGATAATTCAATCATGTTTCAATCATTTTACAACAAGCTGTTTGGTTTAATACCACTGTAAATCAATGTTGAAAGATTATTATCAAATTTCA
>NW_023619052.1:588-14318 GCF_014905685.2 Nematolebias whitei
TTTTTTTCAATGAAACAGTTATCCAAAAAAATACATTTTTATTGTTTTGCAGGCTTTAAAATAACAACAACCTCTTTCTCAATAATGACATACCAATCTGATAAAATGCTATATTAGCTAATATTAAACATCTACACTTTTACACAACATTGTTGTTTAGTTTGTCTCTGTTTTCTAAACTGAACATGTTCCTGCATAAAAACTGTGACAAACTAAACTAGTGGTGTCGTGCAAATGTGTGGATTTATTAGTAGCTCATGTAGCATTCTTTCACAGCAGAATGTTGTTGACAAGGAGTTGTTTTATTAACAATCACATTGACTGACTTGCAACAAATGTTGGTAGAGAATGAGATGCCATCCCACAGCAGTGTGTGACCAAGCTGGTGAGCAGCATGAAGAGGTGCCAGGCTGTTGTGGCTGTGTATGGTTCTTCCACATGCTTCTGAGGCTCCAGTTTGTTCAATGAGTAAATGAAGTTGTCAATATGTTTTGTTTCTTAAGACTTATTTGTTGAATCCAATAAACGACACCAAACAAGAGTCAACAGCAGAATAAGATGTTTGGTTTTGTCAGAGAAGATTTGACAAGTTTTACATGAGCATCATCCTCATTTAGTTCATCTCCTAAAATGACAAATTCATCCAAAAGTTCTACTGTTCAAAATATTTCTGTGATAATTCAATCATGTTTCCAATCATTTTACAACAAGCTGTTTGGTTTAATACCACTGTAAATCAATGTTGAAAGATTATTATCAAATTTCACACTTGATGATGTAAAAGCTTTTGTTTTATTTTGCTGTATTTCTTTATTTTATTTTACTTTTGATTACAATAAATCTTATGATTGTGGAATAGTTTGCATCCTGGTAATAATTTGAGTGGAATGCACTGATTTATTTTCAATAGAACAAAACATCTTCATTTTAATTTGAGACCTAATTTTGAGAATCTTCCATCAATTGACATCAAATTGCTGGTGTCCTGCTACAAGTCCAAATTCTTAGTTTCCATGTGTTCAAATGCTCCATAAATCACCAGAAATGGACCTGAAACGGACCTTTAGATGACACTTGAACAAACATTTAGTGACCACCATCATTATTAGTGTTTTTACATCAAGAATCAATTTAGATTCAATTCTGTAAGACCCATGACATTTCATTGTTTCACTTCAATTAGTTTTTGCTGTCTAGATAAAGAACCATTAAGAGGGAGGAGTGGGATCTCTCCAAAACTTTTCAACTTCCATGTTTCCCTGAAAACGGTCCTCAGAGGGATGGTGAAACCCTGACGACTCTCAGGTTCCAGCAGATGCTTCTTCCATTGTTAGGCAGGATTCACAGGTTTCAGGTTTTCCAGCTCACACTTTTTATTCTTTGTATGTACATCTACACATGATCAAGTTTCTGAGTCAACCCAGTTCAAGATGGCCGCCGCAGCCACCTGAGCTTAGAAACAACAAGTTGTGTATAATTCATCAAAACAGGCCTCATCAACAGCCCTATTCTTTTCCTCCATAAAATAAGTTGTATTCTGACGTGTTTTTGTGTTTTAAAAACTGTTTCTCTATTATCTGCTGTGTTTGCATGAATTCTGAAAATGTACTTTTGAAGTTTTAGTACAGATTAGACACTGATCACTGCAATCAGCTGCAGCTAGTAGAGTTCAAATGTTCAAAAGTTAGTTTCTAATTCATCAACTAGTTGAAGTCATAATTATTCAAGCAGCTAAAAAGTCTTGAACTCATTGGAAGTCATTAATTATTGACTGACTTCAGGTCAGTTTAGATCATTAGTTAGACCCAATATATTTTCCTTATAATAATAATATCCTATATATTTTTGATCAGAATCAAATGGATCAAAGTGATCAAAGGAGTGAAATCCATCCAGATCCAGTGAGAATCTATTAAAAGAAGAGATCAAAGGCATGGTGTGATAAACAATCAGACACAGCAGCAGGAAGGAAGGAAGGGTTCTGATAGAAAACAGCTGAGTTTCTCCAAAAGCTGCTGGACTTCAGCACCAACTCTTGTTCCACTTGAACTGCTCACAGTCCCAACTTCTCCCAGACGTCTGCTGGAACCATGTGGGCTTCTTGTGAGCCAGATGTTGAGGAGTTCAAAGGAACATCTTCCTGGACGTCTTCCTCCCTGACCTCTGACCTCTTCTTGGTGTTGTGAGGGGTGTTAGTGGAATGTTTGGAGCTGAGATACGGAGCAGGTTCTGTGAACAGAACTCACCAGAACCAAGGTTTGGGAGTGTGCAGCCAGATGTTTGTGTGCTGAACATGTGCAGAAACAGGAGCCATGTTTTCTTTCTCCTGTCTGCTCTAATGCAGTCCACTTCAAGGTTCTAATAGAAAACACATTCTGACAGCAGGTGGAACGTTTCCACTGAACATCTGCTGCTTTTTCTATCATCTCTACTGACTTGTTGAAGCAATGATCCTGGAGGTGATTGATCCCTGCAGAGTGATCACATGACAGCAGCAAGAATCCACTGAAGAGGCTGCAAATAGAGCAACAAGAGTGAAGCAGAGAACAGGCTGAACATGAAGAAGTGGACAGAGAAATGATGAAATGAAGCATTTAGTGTTTCCATTTGAACAGAGCAGCTGGAGCTGAAGCTTTTGATTCAGAGCAACACAACAGCTCTGCTTTCAAACCTCCACACAGTTTCTGACGTCCACTCTGTCCACAGTGTTGGACGTGTCTCCGTCCACTTGTGTTTGTTCTGGACGGCCCACTGGAGCAGGATCAGAGGCTTTCTGCTACTAAGGCAACACTTTACACACACGAGGCTCTGAATGTTAGAAACCCTCTGACTAGAATACAGTTCTTCTGTGTGAGCTTTGAGCTCAAACTCTGAATTTAATTCAAACTGGAGACCAGTCCACCTCCCAGCAGCACTGGATTCTACAGGTGGACCTAAGAATCTGGACCTTCAAATGCCTGTGACGTGCACGAACACAAAAAGAGGAAGAACATGTTCATATTGAATAAATTCTGCATAATATCCATGAATGAGTTACATGGCATGGCCGGAGTGAAACAGGAAGTGACAACAAAGAGGAAGAAGTGTTTAAAAATCTTTGTTTCTACAAGATGTGACTCTTCTTCATCTTTCTTTAATAGTGACTGTGAATAATGTGAAGAAACATCAGATTGTGTGCTCCTGTGTGTGTTAGCTGTTGTAGCAATGATGTGTTTCCATGCAGGCGTTGTCATCTCTCCGTTACTGCACATGCAAATATCTCCACAACTGTTCATGTGAGCTGCGTGAATTTATTCTGCCATACATCAGTAATGTTCTCTTTTGTGTTGATCATGAAAACTGGATGTGACAGGAACTTGAAGAGAATTGATCCTGTTTCCATTAGAAAGACTCTCAGACACAGAAGCCCACAAGCAGAAATAAAACATGATGTAATGTGTCTTCATGTCAAACTGACTGAAATGTGATCAAACTATTGATTTATTCATGAAGCTTTATTTAAGCAGGCAAACCCAGTTGAGAGCACAGATCTCTCTGCATGGTCCTCCTGGGCCTGAAGGCAGCCTAACATGCATGTTTTTACACTGTGGGAGGAAACCGGAGTACCCGGGGAAAAGCCACGCAAACACGAGGAGAACATACAAAGTGCAGAGAGAAAGAGCCCCGGTCCAACCCGGGGATTGAAGCCACTGAAGCAGCTGATCCAGAGCTTTGAATGTGACGTCTATTTATGACTGAGAATCATTCTAGAGCTTATAAAAGTGTTCAAGCATCAACCAGTGGTTGTAGATTTGTTCCTTTAGGAAAGCTTTTACAAATCAAACTGTAATGATCATTTTATAAATGTTTGGGATCATGAGCTGCACAAATCTAGTGAAATGTTTAGTTTCTTATTGACACATGTTCTTTACTACAACAGGCAGATCCAGAACTTGTTCCTGTCACGTCACCTTTGACTTTGATTTCCAGTCCAACCATTAGAGTCTTATAAACTGGTTGAACGAACAGTCATTGATCAGATATTTGTTGCTGTGAAAAGAACTCAAGTGTATTTTGACTGAAGACAACAAAGTTCACCATGAAGGTTGTGTGTGTGTGTCAGCATAATATTGTCATGTGTGTAGGTTAGTGTGAACACATGAGAAGCTGAGCACAAACTAAAACATGGTGTCTGACTTCACAGTCTTCTGTCTATAGAGTGGAGTTTGTAGAAAACCAGGGAGCTCCTTCACTCCAGAGTCAGACGGTTCTGAGTGCGATCCAGTTGTGTCAGATGGGAGGGGTTGGATTGAAGAGCTGAGAGCAGAGAGGCACAGCTGATCTCTGACAACCTGCAGAGTCTGAATCAAAGAGAACATGTGAGCTGAAGTCAATAGTGTGCAGCTTCCAACAGGATGGAGGAGAACAGAAGAAGGAAGGCTTAGAGCTCCTGCTGAGGGAGCACTGGACGAGAGCTCACTTTGAAGAGTTCACAAACACCTCTCCTTTCCTCCTGTCACATAAATCAAGTGATGCAGCACATGCAGAGAGCCGCTGTCACTTGTGGCAGTGACATGAAGAAAAGTGAGCGAGACATTTTCTTCTAAATAACATCACTTCATCATTCTCCTTTCTGGCAGCAGTAAAGAGAAGCAGGTGAAGTGTGAGAAAATAAATCAACATCAAGTGTCTGAAAGTGTCCAAATAAGAGAAAAGACATGAATCATGTCCATGAAAGTAAAGAAGCTGTCTTCCTTGTTGTTGTCATCACTGCAGCATCTGAGAGCTGTGATGAAATGAAATGTAATCTGTCCTCTGGATGTTCCTGTCACTCTCTGGCTTTGTCCAAACAGCCGCTCCACTCCGTCCAGGACCAGGTCTGGCGGAGCGCTGGATGTCCCACAGAGTCGTCCTCTGTCTTCAGCTTCACAATCACTTCCTGCTTTCTAAACTTGGTGTGCTTCATGCTGTTCACTTGTTTCATGTTGATGAGGTTGAAGTGTTTGAAGAGAAACATTGAACAGATCCATGTTCCGCTGCTTCTGAACAATGACTCAATAAAAACAGGTTGGAGAAACACACTTTTTGTTTGGAGACAGCAGTGAGAACAGGACACTTTCCTCCTGTAGAGATCTCCGTTGGTTCAGACGTTTGACAAGTGGACAGAAAGTTACTAAATGCTTCCACTTTGCCCCACTCCCCTCTGGCAGGAGGTTGTGTAGCATCAGAGCCAGAACAAGCAGCTAAAGAACAGCTTCTTCCAGCTGCCGTCACACTCAGGAACTCTGCCACAGCCCACAACTGAATGGAACCTCGTGCACAGCTGTGACGTGCACTATCTACACTTGGACTGCACTGACATGTTCCACTGCTTCATCCCTTTATGACATCATACCTGCACTGATGGACTGCTGCTTCAAGTTCGTGTGCACATGTGTCTGTAAGGGGGGAGGGGTTACTTTTTATTGATTCTTCTGACTTTTTAATTCATGACCTAGTTTTTATTTTCTTATTTACTTCTTAAATGCTGACATAAGAGGAGCTCAGGAACTGTTTGGTTCCTCCTCATGCATGTCATGTTGTGGAATGATGAGAATCAAACTCTTGAACTCTTGAGACTTGCAACAAAGGACTGGGGCCAGAGCAGCTGCACATGTTCAGGTTGTGCAGCTGCTCTTGGAGACTGAGAACATGTCAGAACCTTTAGTTTCTGTTCTACATGCAGCACTTTGATGCTTCCATCAACTTAGAGACAAATCAAGAGGATTCAAACCTAAATATTCACATCAACAAGGGACAAACACCTCTGCTGTGTTACTATGAACTTTTTAGCACCACCACCAAAGTCTGGCACTCATATTAGCCTGCCTGTGTGTCTGTTAGCAAAATACTCCATTTACCAGTAAATGTATTTTATTTCATTTCCTTTCATTAT
Source organism: Nematolebias whitei (assembly GCF_014905685.2). Taxonomy (NCBI): domain Eukaryota; kingdom Metazoa; phylum Chordata; class Actinopteri; order Cyprinodontiformes; family Rivulidae; genus Nematolebias; species Nematolebias whitei. Next base: position 6,503 of record NW_023619052.1, read on the forward strand.
AAAAAAAAACATTTTAAAGTCAATTCAGTATTTTCAAAGACTTTGATGTAATTACAGCAGTGACCACCAGAGGGCAGTAAGGAACATCTGTTACAATGAAGAAAGTTAAAACAGGAACAACAAAGTCCATGCGCAATTATCCACGTTTACAATCCAACATTTTTCAGTCAGGTCATCTGGATAGTTTCTTTTTTTGTTCTGAAACGTTTCACTTACGGTCCGGAAGGCTTCATCAGTCAAGGAAACACACAACAAAACTGATTCTTCCCCCAACAGCTTACTCCAAAGTGGAACAAACCAGTTTTGCTTGTGATAAGATGGTCTCTTTGGTACGCTCCCTCCTCCATTGCCGGCCCTCTTCCTTGTTGACAGTCTTGTCAAACTGGTTGAAAACAACAAAGTCCTGTTCTTCCTGTTAAAACAGGAAGTCAAACTTTCAGTTCTGTTTTTTTTTATAAAATTTAAATCACACAAAATAAACAGATAAATTATTTTACTTTATAACAACTGCAGATCAAAGGAACTTTTTTCTGTCAGTGCTGAAAAAATTAAAAACGTTCATATCACAATAAAACATGAAATATTTATACTGTATTTCAAACAGTATTTTTTCTGTTTTAACAATTTATACTCATCATGTTCTAATAATAAACTGAACACAGCACATTGTTCAAACATTACAGTGTAATTGTTTGAAGGTGATAATGTAAAGTGTGGATGAGGAAACAGAAGAAGCAGAAACAGTCCAGTCAGAGTGTCTGCATACAAGCTGCTGCTGCTTCAACCTCTGTGGATCATCAGGACACAGCTCATCTTCTCCCACAAACACACCATCATGTTCAGCTCTCCACAACAAACGTCATCACCTCCATCTGTAGAGAGAAGAAGAAGCAGCAGAAGAGATAAATGAGTCTTTCAGAGAGACCAACACAAACTTCAATCACAACACATTGTGCAACATCTTTGGGTAAAACTTAGTAACTGTTGGGAGTCAACCCTGCTTGTCTGTTAGCAAAATATTTCATAAACCACTGGATGGATTTATTTAAACTTGCAGTAAATAAATTTGAAATGTTCACCTTCAACTGATTAACTTTTGGAGTCAACACAATTCAAGATTAATTCTGCTCATCATATAATTTCCCAGTTAGTCTCCAAGAATTCTCAATGGTGGTTAGCACTACACCCTCAGGCACCTTAATATTGTTTAAAAATACTAACAGTTCTCTGTCTACTCCAGTTCCTCTCCCTGGTCCAGCTGAGTCATCAGTGGAAAACCTGCTTTTCACAGCAGCGTGGTAACAACAATAAGAGAATACGCAGGTTGTTCTAAGAAGGCATCGTTTCTCGTCCATGTACTGTATAACATCTTATTGGAGCCGTTATATTCCAGATATCTACTGGAAGACAGTCTGGATGACTCCCCATAAATATTTAATTATAAATAAGGTGAAGGAAGTGTCATTTAAAATTCTTCATAAAATTTACCCCGCTAAACATTATATGATAAAATTTAAACGAGACATAAATATTGATTGTAGTTTTTGTGATGACCTTCCAGAAACTGTGACACATCTTTTTAGGCACTGCCCTTTCACACGCAGGTTTTGGAAGGAGTTTAGCAGGTTTATTAACCATATTTTAAGGAATTTTTCCTTATGTTGGGAAAATGTTTTAATTTGTTTTTCTAGATTCCCCAGAAAGGATGCTAAATGTTTTTTTATAATAAAGTTGCTAATTCTTTTGGCCAAATTATTCATTAATTAATGTAAATTTACTAACAAAACACCATGCTTTCTTCATTTTATTAAGGATGTGGAATTATATGTAAAGTTAATAACAGACTCTACCAACAAAAAGGCCCTTAGGACAATTTCTATCTGTAAATCTTTTCAAATATTTGTTTAAAGATCACACCCCTGGTTGTTTGTTCATATAAGTGTTGTGTTCGTCTGTATACTCCAACCATTTGTTTGTTGTATACTTTGTACTTGTCATTTGCTTTAATAAAGATTAAAAAACACAATTCAAGATGGCTGCCACAGCTAATCAAATTGAGCCTAGACATAAATATCTGTAACTCAGTGAATTTGACAGATCCTGATGTAAAATGTGGTGTGGTAGTAACTGACAGTCATACCATACCATACCAATTTATTTCTAAAGCACTTAAAATACAACAAGCAGCTGTCCAAAGTGTTGTACAAAATTAAAAACAAACAAAACAATAAAACAATAAAAACAACTATATATATAAAATAATAATAATAATCAGAACATCATAAGTAAAAGAATACAACATTAAGACACAGATGCTGACTCACTCTAGGTTAAAAGCCAATGAAAAAAAAAGTGTTTTTAAATTAACAAAAAAGGTTGAATCATGTCATCTGGACTTCGTTTTTTTTTGTTAAAAAGAAACGTTTCGTCAGGGGGCGTGGCGGTGCAATGAGCTGTTGCTGAGAACTAAGAAAAACTGTGCGTGAGTATTATGATAAAACTTTGGTAAGTCCGTATTTATTTAAATAAAAACTGGTTAATTAAATATAAGATCATTAAGAAAGAAAGTCCTAAATATTACTAATAAACTTTTTTTCATTCGATCAAACAAACTGGACGAGGAGACTTTGGAGAGCCTGGAATTGTTTGTTGACGAGTGTTTTGACAGCTTAGTCATGGGTAAGCCTAAAGATACATCCGGTGCTGCTAGCGATTCAGCTAACATCCCCAATGCTAAGCGACATTGACAGGGCAGCTCAGACAGCGTTACGGCACCGTCTCCTGATGATTCAGGTTTAAAGGAGATATTAGAATCAATTGACCAGAAGCTAACTAGCTTGGACGCCCGACTAGCATTAGTGGAGATGCTACATAAAGAGTTTCAAGGCCTCAGGGAGTCTTTAGAATTCAGTCAACAGCAGGTAGCATCACTTGCTAGTGAAAATCAGGAGCTTAGAGGAACGGTAAAACAACTCACCGAGGAGATGACGCTGCTATCCGGGGATAATAAAAAAATCAAAGAATCGATCCTGGATATCCAAGCCCGGAGCATGCGGGACAACCTCGTCTTCTCGGGAATACCGGAGCGAGCGGACGAGGTCCCTGAGGCCTCCGTCCGTGACTTCATTCAGAACCAGCTGAAGTTGCAGAGTGACGCGGTTAATTCCATCACTTTTCACCGGGTCCACCGCCTCGGAGGTAAGAAGCCTGGAAGCAATCGGCCGCGGCCGATTGTAGCTAAGTTTGAACATTACAAACAGAAAGAACAAGTAAAAAGCCGAGGTAGGGAACTGCGTGACACGAACTTTAGCATGAACGACCAATTCCCTGCAGAGATTCTGAGTAGAAGGCGCGTCCTGTTCCCGATTAGAAAGAAAAATATAAACGAGGGCAGAAGAGCTGCGGTGGCTGTGGACAAACTCTACATCAATGGTCAGCTGTTTAGAGATCCAGAGGTTACTCCCTGGTTCTATTAGTAATATAAATAAGGTAAGTATGATCTTCAGTTGCTAATTCTACTTAAAATGTATTAGCAAGCATATATATTCATATTACTTACCAGATATATACGTAATTTTTCAGCACAGCTCGGTTGGTGGGTTACACAGATGGTGGTGGTACACGGTGGCATGACACAATGTGGTAAGGGGGTTCTATTTTTATTTTTTCTTCTTTTATCTTTATGTGTTTATTGTGTTTATTATCATCTCACTTTCTTTTTTTGTCTCTATTTTTCTGACTCAACAATTATTAGCACACAGGCACAAAGGCTTATATATATCCATATACATACATACAAATACCTCATAAAGGAATACATCCATGATTTACCTTCAAAAACAGCACTTAGTTTATCTATAAATCATAAATAATCAATCATTAAGGATTATGTTATTGTCTGGGTGTTTTACTATTTTTGATATTTGTGATAATGGGTGTGGTTTAATTATATTTTCACAAGCACAAATATGGGCATCTTAAGGTTTGTCACATGGAATATTAATGGAGCCGGTAGCCAACATAAAAAAAATAGAATCTTTAGCCAGATTAAAAGATTAAAGGCAGATGTTGTATTACTCCAAGAGATTCATAAATTACCATCAACTGTGGATGAGCTAAAATCTCCTGAGTTTCCTCATGTATTCTCAGCCTGCTATAACTCAAGACAGAGAGGAGTAGCAATATTAATACATAAAAATGTGAACTTCACAATATTAGACACAGTTATGGACCCGCAAGGTAGATATATAATATTAAAATTATCCATACTCAGTCAAAAATATTGTATTGTTAGCTTATATGGGCCAAATGTGGACGATGCCGTTTTTTTTCATGATCTCTTCTCTACTCTATCAAATCACATGGATTGCTCGCTGGTACTGGGAGGTGATCTTAACTTTGGTCTAGATAACAAAATAGACAGGCTGAATGCAGTAGGAGCTCAACGCAGTTGGCAATCCATAAATGTAGTTAAACAGTACATGAGTGATTATGGACTCTGCGATGCATGGCGGTCTCTTCACCCTAATAGTAAAGAGTATTCTTTCTTTTCACATGTGCATCACTCTTACTCTCGTCTGGATTATTTTATAATCAGCAACTCATTGCTGACCAACATTTCAGACACTAAGATACACCCTATTGCTGTCAGCGATCATGCACCAGTTACTTTAAATTTAGATAATAAGAAAGAAATCCCAAAAAGTATAAACTGGAGATTAAATACATCACTGCTTATGGATGAAGAATTTATACAATACTTTAAAAATGAATGGACATCGTATTTAGAGTTTAATGACTTGCCAGGTACATCAGCGTGTACACTCTGGGAGGCTGGGAAAACAGTTATGAGAGGGAAAATAATATCCTACTCAACAAACAAAAAGAAAAAAGAAAATAAACGTATTGAGGAATTAGAGAAATCTATCAAATTATTAGAAAGTTTACAAGGAGAGGAAACACAGAAAAAACTACGCAAGATAAAATTAGAACTAAATGAATGTATTGACAAAAAAAACAAATTCTTGGTACAAAGACTTCGCTTGGAACATTTTGAACACAGTAATAAATCAGGTAGCTTTTTAGCTAATCAACTCAAATTAAATAAAGAAAAAACGTCTATATATGGTATTAAAGACACAAATGGTAACATAACTTATGACGAGGAAAAAGTAAATAGTGTTTTTAGAGATTTCTATAAAACTATACACTCCACAAATAAATCCAACAGATGAAGATATTAATCAATTCTTGGAGAGAGTAATACTTCCAAAACTAGACAGTAGTCAATCTTCAGAACTAGACTCACCATTAACATCAGATGAGCTCCGTGAAGCCATTAAAAACATGCCTAATAAGAAATCACCAGGCCCAGATGGATATCCAGCAGAATTTTATAAAGAGTTCTGGAACATCCTGGAACCAATATTTCACAGAATGCTACATGAGTCAGAAGAAAATGGCAGATTTCCAACACATATGAATTCAGCCAACATTAGTCTACTATTAAAACCAGGCAAAGACCCAGTACTACCTACCAGTTATCGCCCCATCTCTCTTATTAATGTGGATGTTAAAATAATTAGTAAAGTCCTCTCTAAAAGATTAGAGAAAATAATTCCTCTCATTATTCATCCTGACCAAACTGGATTCATAAAAGGAAGACACTCGACCACAAATACATGCAGATTATATAATTTAATAGAGTATTCATATAGTAACAATACTGAAACAGCTATTTTGTCTTTGGACGCAGAAAAAGCATTTGATAGGGTAAACTGGAAATTTTTATTTGCTACATTGAGTAAATTTGGTTTTGGGGACCATTTCATTAATTGGTTAAAAATATTATATAACTCACCAAGAGCATGTGTCAGGACAAATAATCAAATATCTTCAAGCTTCTGTTTACAGAGGGGGACCAGGCAGGGATGTCCACTTTCACCTGCACTATTTGCTATTTTTATTGAACCTTTAGCAGCAGCAATAAGACAAACTGCTGATATTAAAAGGTATACTGTGTAAAAATATAGAACATAAAATTAGTCTTTATGCTGACGATGTTTTACTTTTTCTTCAGAACACAGAAAATTCAATATCTAATGTTATCGAATTAATAAACTCGTTCTCAAAAGTTTCTGATTATTCTATAAATTGGTCAAAATCTACAGCTCTTCCAATAAACTGCGTGTTTAATACTTCTCTCAATGAACGACTACAATCGGGTAACATCACATACTTGGGCATTAATATTTCTCCTAGATTGGAAGACTTAATAAAATTGAATCATATCCCAATTTTAAAGAACATTGAAGATGATCTTACTAGATGGAAATCTCTGCCCATATCACTTATGGGAAGAGTTGCCTCAGTAAAAATGATGGTCCTGCCGAGAATAAACTATTTATTCTCAATGATTCCAAATAAACCTTCAACTGAATGGTTTAAGTCACTGGACTCTTTGATATCTAAATTCCTTTGGAAAAACAAAACTCCACGTATTAGCTTAAAAGCATTACAGAAATCTAAAGATACCGAAGGATTAGAACTTCCCAACTTCTATCACTACTATTTAGCCAATAGGTTACAATATATCTCAAAGTGGTTAAATCCAAATACATTAGATGAAACTTGGATAGACATAGAAAAAACTTTATGCAATAATATTAAGATTTCAGATCTACCGTTTATTAGCACAAATATAAAAAGAGATGTTTGCTTTAAAAGCATCAGTATTAGCTCTTCTCTGACAGCATGGTGGGAGTATTTGAAAATGACAAAATCTTCACTACTCCCCTGTAGACATACACCCATCTGGAACAATCCTGACATCCTACAAGAAAATAATATTTTAAATTTCCCAGGTTGGAGAGTAAAGGGAATTGAACGTCTGGAACACATATATGAAGGTGTAGACTTTATTCTATTTAATAATTTAATAATACAATTTGACATTGAAAATAAATACTTCTTAGAATATCAACAAATTAAGTCTATCATAAAAAAGAAATTTAAGCTTAATAAAACTTTGTTAGAAACACCAATATGTGTGTTAGAGTTCCTTAATCTTAAATCCCCCAAATTATTATCTAAAATATACAAGAAATTGTCTTGAATCAATGACTCCATAATAGTACCTGTTGCAAAATGGGAGTCAGATTTATCAATCAATTTTGACCAAAACACCTGGTCTCAAATATGTTTAAGAACATTTAAAATGACTAGAATCTCCAACTTACAATTAATACAGTATAAAGTTCTTTATAGAGTACATTATACAGGTCAGCGAATGTTTCGGATGGGATTTACATCATCTAACAACTGCTCACAGTGCACAGGCAATATTCCTGATGATTATATCCATGCACTCTGGTTCTGCCCACCCGTTCAGAGGTTCTGGGTCCAGGTTTGTGAAGACTTGTCTAAATGTCTGAAATGTAATATTCCACTCTCTCCATCTGTTTGCTTATTGGCTATCTTGGAAGATGTTACCCTGGAAAAAAATATATGTTGCATGATTTTCACTGCCTTATGCATCGCAAAGAAAACCATACTCCTGAATTGGAAAAATAAAAATAATCTTAGCATTAATCAGTATAAAAATCTTCTGTTAGATCATATCAGTCTTGAAACAGCATCTGCCGACACATTGGATCAATCTCTGTGGGCTCCTTTGATCGGCTCCGTTACATAGTGAAGGTGGGTAGTCTGGGATCTGACCTTGTGGGGCCTTGGGGTTGATGTGGAGGCGGGTGTATGGGTTTGGGGCGCCGGGGGGGTTGCCGGGGGCTGGGCTCTTGGGGGTACCTGGGCAGGG
>NW_023619052.1:14418-15281 GCF_014905685.2 Nematolebias whitei
TGGATCAATCTCTGTGGGCTCCTTTGATCGGCTCCGTTACATAGTGAGGGTGGGTAGTCTGGGATCTGACCTTGTGGGGCCTTGGGGTTGATGTGGAGGCGGGTGTATGGGTTTGGGGCGCCGGGGGGGTTGCCGGGGGCTGGGCTCTTGGGGGTACCTGGGCAGGGGGGCACTGCTTTCCCTCTGGGGAGGGCCTGGGTGGTTCTGGGGGATGTCTGCTGGTGGCTGCATGCAGGCCCTCAGGTGGTCTGTGGCGGCGGTCGTGGGTCACCGATCTGGTAGCCTGGCTGTGCTGGTGTGGGTTCGGGGTGGGCGCGGGGGCTTGGGGTTCTGGGGGCTTGTCGCCCCCGGGCTTGGGCCTGTGGGGTTCGGGGATCTTGGGCTCTGGCGGGCGGGTTGCCGGGCTCTGGGCTGGCTTGCGCTCTGGTGCCCGGTTCTGGGCGGGGGCCTTCGGCTCGCTGGTGGGTTGTGGGTTCATGGGCTGGGGGGTTGGGTGTTTGGGGGCGTGACCAGTGGCCCCTAGGAGGGGGTAGTTTGACCCAGCCTAGGTGTCTAGTGTGCTATGTGTTTTGAGAGATGTCCGAATGAGGGGTGGGTGTAGTATTTCTTCTGGGGTGGGGATGGGGTGGATGTCCTTGGGGGCGGCCCGGGACTGTGCATGGCCGGCTGGCTGGCCCCTTTCCTGTGGTGGGGGCTCGCTCCCGGTGCTTCCTGGCACTGTCGGCGGTTGGGCAGGCGCTCTTGGCCGGGTCGTCCTGGTGGGGTTTGGCTCCATCTGGTAGCGGGCTGACTGCGGTCTGTGGGGGTCCTGGTGGCCCTCGGGTGTGTAGGCTGCTGGTGCAGCTTCTGGCGACCCTCGGGGC
>NW_023619053.1:0-15239 GCF_014905685.2 Nematolebias whitei
CTCTGAGGCTAACACCATATATATTAGCTCTGAGGCTAACACCATATCAGAGAGTCGGAGTCAGAGTTTCTTTATTGTCATTCGCACCTCATGTGGTACATGTGGTGGAGCGAAATTATGTACACAGGGTCCCAGTTACATCCAACAATAAAATGTAAAAGAAAAACAGTAATAACATTTAAGATATGAACTAAGAAAAACATAAACTAAATATACACTAAGCACTCATAACATAAAACATTGAACATCAGCACAAACATGAACATGAGTCTGTGTGAGCAGATGAGCACGCATGAACACAACATTGAAACAGATCAGCAGCAACATGATGTGATTTGTTCACAGTGATTATTCTGGTTAGAGATTCATGAGTCTAACAGCTTCAGGGTAGAAGCTGTTCCTCAGTCTAGTGGTTCTACACTTAATGCTCCTCAACCTCCTTCCTGAGGGGAGTGGGGCAAAAAGTGTGTGTGCTGGGTGGGTGGGGTCCTTCATGATGCAGGTGGCCCTCTTCCTGCATCTGGAGGTGTAGATGTCTGTGATGGTGGGGAGGCTGACTCCAACAGTCTTCTGTGCAGCCTTCACTACTCTCTGCAAAGCTTTTCTTTCTGCATACATGTTAACTATGAGGCTAACGCCATATATGTTAGCACTGAGGCTAACGCCATAAATGTTAGCACTGAGGCTAACACCATATATGTTAGCACTGAGGCTAACGCTATATATGTTAGCACTGAGGCTAACGCCATATACATTAGCTCTGAGGCTAGATACTTCATAGGATCCAAACTATTCCTTTAATCCACATGTGTCAAACTCAAGGCCCGGGGGTCAAACGTGGCCCTTGTTGACATCTTATCTTGCCCCCAGGATGATATGTGAAATGTAAAAGACTTCTATCTCTTGAATTTTTTCAGTAATCTTTGATTATGATGTTGAAAGCACAACAGAGAACATCAAATGAGACCAATCAAACTTTTGTTGAGGAACCTGTGACCAAGAAAATATGTTGGGTATCTGATTTGAGGTAATGTAGATTCTGAAATTGGCCCTTTGTTTGAAAAAGGTTTTAATTTCCGCCCCCTTTTCTAAGTGAGTTTGACACCCCTGCTTTAATCAATCATCATTAGAGGCATCAAAACTCATTATTTCCACGTTTTGAACCTGTTTCTGATGAACCGTACGGCTGAACGTGTGCAGCATGAACATGTGACCTGTGTTCCGACCTGTACAGCCGTGCTGCAGTCGGTGCCGCTGCTCTAACGTTGTGTTGGCTCTGTTGTTCAGGTGATTGACGCTCACTAAAGGGACTTTGTTAGCATCTACCGGACACAAGGGGCACTGTCCTCTGATTGGCTCGGACACCCCCCTCTGACATGCCCGTGGCCAATCAGAGGTGAGTGTGTGTTTGTGGGTGTGTTAGACGCTTGTTGACGTCTCTGTTGGTTTGTTCTTCCTCACGCTGCGTCCTCACCTCCTCAGGTGTGTTATGTCGGGGGCAGATGTGGAGGTGTACCTTTCCCAGGTGCACGACGGCAGCGTGTCCTCGGGCTTCCGAGCGCTGTATGAGGAGCGCCTGCTGCTGGACGTCACGCTGCTGATAGAGGAGCACCACTTCCAGGTATCCACAACCACAAGTCTTGAGACCCAAGGTTTAACCACTACATCTTGAACCAAAAATAAAAAGAGTTAATTAACCAAACGGACCAACAGGTGGCGCTTACCAACGTTGGAAAGAAGAGCTGGTCTGAATTCCCACCTGACCATGAGAGAGGCTAAAAAACACATAAAAACATAATTTTTAGTGAGAAGTGGAGATTTTTATGGTTTAATTTTAAATTAATGTTTGTGAAAACTTTGGTGAATCCGCTCAAACAATACCAGTTTTGAGTTTAGTCATCGCCTTCAAGGATTCAGGAACACGGGAGTCTACGATGAGGCTTGACGTTAACGGGGAAACAAAAGTAAACACCAACACTAGAGTCCTAGCTGCCACGTTGTACAAAATACCTCAACTTTATTGTCCTCTGTCGCAGAGCGAAGAGTTGGAATTGGAAATGTCCTCCATCTGTCTGTGCTTGTTGTGAGCATAACTTGAAAAATAAGTGAGGTACCGACTTCTATTTTGGTGTGGCTGCATCTAGACGTGAGAAAAGTTTTTTTGAAAATTGTATTGTCAAGTCAAAATCCAAGATGGCCACCACCATGTATAAAGTGACTGCCCCTCTCATTTGAGGAAACATGTTTTCTAGTTTTCATATGTCTTTATAGTTTCTTCAAATGATTGGGGCGGCCAAAGATTAATCTATGGTGGGCTAAGGTTCACCATTGGCCACCCCCTGGCTCCATCATTATGCCTGGTGGTGGATGAAATTGCTCCCTCCACTCTCCAGGCTCCGTCACTGCGTTGCCTCAGACAAGAAAAATAATAAAAAACTCCCTCTGCTCCACCGTGCAACTCTTCTACTCACTCTTTAAATCTCCCAGCGATGGGGGACATCAACGTACCGCTTGTTCTTAAAGCAAGACAACACTGTTGGCCAAAGTGCTGCACACTGACGAAAGAAAGTAAAACAAATGTTGTAGCTAGTTCCAGTTCAACAACCAGTCCTTCCAGGTCGTCCAGGGACGAGGACAATAAAAACACATCCTCACATTTGGACCGATCCTCTTGGTTCCCCGACTCCCTGCAGAATAAAAACATGTTCGTTGCCAGAAAATCTAATTTTTAATAAAATATTGCAGATGTAATCAGTTTGTAAATGAAAAGATAAAACTACATCTTTGACCTCAGTCTCTTCAGAATTGGACAGATTTCTGTCTCCTGTTTTGTTTCAGCTGTGAGTTTGGATCAAATTACAGATTTTTTTTATTCTAGCAGTTTGACTTCATGTAATGTTGTTGTGATGCGTCTCCTCCTCCTCCTCCTGCAGGCCCACAAGGCTCTGCTGGCCACCCAGAGCGATTACTTCCGGGTCATGTTCACGGCGGACATGAGGGAGCGGGACCAGGACAAGATCCACATGAAGGGGCTGACGGCCGCAGGCTTCGGCCACATCCTGCGCTTCATGTACTACGGCTCTCTGGAGCTCAGCATGCCCACGGTGCAGGAGATCCTGCAGGTACTGACCCAAACCGTTGTCCCCCCCCTCTGTCTGTGTTTGACCCCGAGCTGAAGCAGAAGCCCTCTCTTGTCCTCGCAGGCGGCCATGTACGTCCAGCTGACGGAGGCCGTGGAGTTCTGCTGCTCCTTCTTGCTGGCTAAGATCTGCCTGGAGAACTGCGCCGAGGTCATGCGCCTCCTGGAGGACTTCAGCGTGGGTGTGGAGGGCGTCCAGGAGCAGCTCGACAACTTCCTCCTGGAAAACTTTGTTCCCCTCATGAGCAGATCTGACTTCCTGTCCTACCTCAGCCTCGAGAGACTCCAGGTCCCACTGCCAACTCTGATTCATCCTTTACAGTCTGTTTCTTTATGCTGTGTGGTATTTTAGCTGTTCATGTGTCAAAATGTTCGGCTCATTCAGGAGATGGCTGCTGTGACCTTTGGTTTTTATAATTTTGGTACTTTTTAAAATATTTAACTTTATGTATTTCTATGGGGAACATATAAATAAAGATCTCTTCAGTTTTTTCAGAAACATGGTTCTCTTTGAAATCTGCTTCAGCTGCTGTCTCTGCCTTTTAGCTAATATTTTGCTACTTCACGTTTTAACAAAAGTTTTACTTCTTTTAGATACGTTTTTCACTACCTTTAGCTAATGTTTTGTCACATCTAGCCAATGTTTAGTTACTTTTAAAAGCTTAAAGCTAGCTTTTTGCTACCATTTAGCTGTTTTAGTTAACCTTTTGTTATTTCTACCTTTCAGCTTGCCTTTTGCTAATTTTAGCTTTTTTGTTGTCTTTTGCTTCTTTTAGTCAAACATTTTGTTGCTTTTTAGCTGTTAGCTTTTCTTCTTTTAGCTGACATTTTGCTACGGTCAGTTTTTAGGTAGTGTTTCTTGTCCAAGTAATTTTTCACTTCCTGTAGCTAACATTCAGCTTTGTTTAGTTAATGTTTGTGACACTTAAAGACTTTAGCCTTTGCTTTTTTGTAGCATTTTGTTACTATTAGCTGACATTATCTATTTTATGTTTTTAGCTTATATTTAGCTGTTTTTAGCTTTTAGCTTGATTTCAACTTCAGCAGATTTTTTTATATATTGTCTGTAAAAAAAACTCAAATTAGACTTTAAAAATTATCTGAATCAGAAGTTTTAGTCTAATTTCTGCAGATTCTTCAACTTATTAAAGATGCTTTTATGTTTTTATTCAAATGTAAACACATTGATAAATTTTTTTTAATTGAGTTTACAACAAAGAACTTTGATTAAATCTTCATCTTCAGATGGATAATCTCTGATTGTTAATCCAGATTATGACTGTTTTCAGGTTGAGGAAATTATTTATTTTTCGTGTTCACACTCGTACCTCAGCTGGGTTTGGTATCTGACCCGTTCCCCTCTGGTTCCGACCCAGGCGTACCTGAACAGCGACGCTTTGAGTCGCTTCCCAGAGATCGAGCTGTACGAAGCCGTCCAGGCGTGGCTGAGGCACGACCGGCGGCGCTGGAGGCACACAGACACCATCGTCCAGTCCGTCCGCTTCTGTCTCATGACACCGGCAGACATCTTTGAAAAGGTCAGCGACTTTTGTTTACGTCTGCAGCTACAGCTTGATTCCTGGGTTTCTGATTGGCTCAAAGCTCTTTGTGTCTTGATTCCTGGGTTTCTGATTGGCTCAAAGCTCTTTGTGTCTTGGTTCCTGGGTTTCTGATTGGCTGGAAGCTCTTGGTGTCTGATCTTCGTGTTTCTTTTTTTTTTTTCCAGGTGAAGACGTCTGAGTTCTACCGTTACTCCCGACAGCTGAGGCAGGAGGTGGATCAGGCCCTCAGCTACTTCCATGACGTCAACCAGCAGCCTCTGGTGGAGACCAGATCCAACCGGATCCGCTCGGTCCGCCCGCAGACCGCCGTCTTCAGGGGAATGATTGGCCACAGCATGGTGAACAGCAAGATCCTGCTGCTGCAGCGTCCCAAGGTGTTTTACAGAAAGCCTTTGTTCTTTAGAGCTTCGCCTCCGAGGCGCCGGCCGTTCTGTCCGTCTGTAATCGTTGGTGTTGTCTGTCAGGTGTGGTGGGAGCTGGAGGGCCCTCAGGTGCCTCTGAGACCGGACTGCTTGGCAATTGTTAACAACTTCGCCTTCCTGCTGGGCGGAGAGGAGCTGGGGCCCGACGGGGAGTTTCACGCCTCCTCTAAAGTGTACCGTTACGACCCGCGGCAGAACTCGTGGCTGCGCATGGCCGACATGTCCGTGCCCAGGTTAGAGGAGTCTTTGAGGTGTCTCTCTGTGGATTTTACAGGTTGTTGTTTGACTGCGTCGTTGTGTTTTTGTTGTTTGCAGGTCAGAGTTTGCCGTTGGCGTCATTGGGAAGTTCATTTACGCCGTGGCGGGCCGCACGCGAGACGAGACCTTCTATTCCACGGAGCGGTACGACATCACAGAGGACCGCTGGGAGTTCGTGGACCCGTATCCCGTCAACAAGTACGGCCACGAAGGAACGGTGCTGAGTGGTAAACTCTACATCACGGGCGGCATCACCTCCTCCTCCACCTCCAAGCAGGTGTGCGTGTTCGATCCGGGCCGGGAGGCGGGCGGCGGAGGCGGCTCGAGCGGGTCCGACTTGCACAGGACGTCTCGTGGCGGCGGCAGCGGCGGCCGGGGCCCGCTGCTGCCCGGCACCCACGCCAGCTGCTGGGAGAACAAATCCAAAATGAACTACGCGCGCTGCTTCCACAAGATGATCTCCCACAACGGGAAGCTGTACGTGTTTGGAGGCGTGTGCGTCATCCTGCGGGCGTCCTTCGAGTCGCAGGGCTGCCCGTCCACCGAGGTGTACGACCCGGAGACGGACGAGTGGACCATTCTGGCCTCCATGCCGATTGGGCGCAGCGGCCATGGGGTAGCGGTGTTGGACAGGCAGATCATGGTGCTGGGCGGCCTGTGTTACAACGGCCACTACAGCGACTCCATCCTGACCTTTGACCCCGACGACAACAAGTGGAAGGAGGACGAGTATCCCAGAATGCCTTGCAAACTGGACGGTCTGCAGGTGTGCAGCCTGCACTTCCCAGAGTATGTGCTGGAGCACGTCAGGCGCTGCAGCTGAGGTCTGCTTCACCTTTTGTAGAAACTGGACTGTTAGAGGACTGGGTTGTCCCGCTGAGGGGGATCAGGTGTTAAACCAGAGACCAGCACTTACCTGAAGGACAGGTGAGAACCCGACGGGCGGGGCCACGCAGCTGCTCCTCCTGGTTAACGAGGCCAGTCGATTTGTGGCTCCATCTCTTGTTGACATTTAGCTCGAACCTTTTCAGAATTACCGTTCTCGGAAAATTTAGAAAATAAACTAAAGGTTGTGGCGATTTAAAAACAAAAAAAAAAGGTTTCATTCTGCTGGTTTATGTTTGGACTGCGCTCAGTTTCCTGTTCTACAACCCGGGTTCTGGACAAGTTGGATAAAATGTAACTAAGAACAGAAAGTAAGGATTTACAAACCTCATATTTTATTTACAGTGGGACATAAACGATGTAACAAATGTTTAAACTCAGAAATGTGACCATTTTGTTGAAAAAAAAAAAAATCAGGAAGTTTTGAACTTTATTGCAGCAACATTTCTGTTTAAAGATGCTCCAGGTTCATGTTTCCTCTGAAGCATCTCTGCTTCGGACAGCAGTCTGTAAACCTGAGACCACCAGATGTTGGAGGTTCTGCAGGAACTGTTGTCCCATTCTGGTCTGATGGAGGATTCGAGCTGTTCTAGAGTCCTGGATCTTTTGCTGGCTGGGAGCAGATGTCCTAAAACCTGAGCTCAGAGGTTTCTACAGATTCTTCCAATCTGCTGGTGAGATTATAAACTGGAGGTGATGGAGATTCAAGTACAGACTACCAAACCTCTGCCCATATTTATTTCTATAAGTCTCTTTTCATGCCCGTTCCTCTGACTGAGCTGTTTATAATTGATCTCATTAGTTACTAAATGTTCCTCCGGGTGGTTCTGATCCAGACCTCTGATTGTTGCAGCATTTTGATGCTCCTGGAACAACTTTAAACAAACGTGTTGCTGACATCCCATTAAAAATAAACTGATTTTATACTTAAAATGGTCATGTTCCTTGGTTTAAATGTGATACTATGTTCCAATATGAATAAAATATGGGTTTGGTATTTATAAATCCTTGTGTTCGGTTTTAATTTTACATCATGCCTCAACTTCTTCAGACTCCTCATCTGTTGTGTTTAGGCAGATCAGTCAGGCCGGTGTCTCTCTGCTGCGACTGTATGAGACTAGTTGAACAACATTGTGTTGTTTCAGCGGGACTGCAGCTAAATTTCGCCTGTTTTGTTGCAGTTCTGAGTCTTCAGCAGCCGCAGCTCGGTGAGAAACGTCCTCCGCTGCAGAAACGCACTGGAAGCAGCAGCTTTTCCAGTTAATTCAACCAATCGCGTTTGTTTAGGTTTAGTTTTTTTCCTTCTGTTCCGGATGTTTTGTTTGATTAAAGACATGTTAGCCCTCCAGAAGTATATCAAATAAATGATAAAATCAGGTATATGACTAAAGTATAACACTGTAGTGTAGTAGATTATATAATCTGTGTCGAAATATAAACTCAGGCTGTAGGAAACGGCTCAGTTTGTCATGAGCTCACGTTACGGTTCATAGAACACCATTTTGGCTTCCAGTGCGTTCCAGCTCTGTCCCGTTTGCTTCCAGCTCACCACCGAACTCCCACAGCGTCTTCACGTCCGTCCTCGTCCCCTCACCTCGTCGTCTTGTGCGAGACAGATTCAGATTTAATGAACCCTACACGGTACCGCGGTTTTAAAGAGAGATCCACGTTCCCTGCACTTTATCGGTTCTTCTTGTGGGTGTAAATAGTTTTAAAGGTCCAGGAGTTCTGTCAGACGTTCAGCGGTGTCTGAAATGAACTCCAGGTGAAGTGAAAATGCTCCAAAGGATTCAGGCAACTCTGGACCTCACGCAAAAACATTTTTCTTTCAGCAGAGTGTTACCCAGACTATTAAAGAAGTGTTGTTTTGGGTTGAGGAGCAGTAAAGGCACCAGCAGTGACAAGAAAAATGAAGTTTTTCTGCCAAATTTCTACTCTACGTCATCTTCGACTGAAAAGAATCACAAAATATCACAAAAGTTTTGTTTTTTTTACAGTCCCACCCATTAAATTTATGCAAGAATCTGTTATTTAAATATTCTGGTACTGTAATGTCACCAAATTAAAACAAAATGAAAATATGAAATGGCGCCCGCTAAGATCTGCTAAGCTAGTTAATGTTAGCCTCAGTTTAGCTCCTTTTTTCTGCTGCCTCTTTATATAAAAAGACGAAACCAAAGAACTAAAATGTTTGCCCTGTTGTCTAAACTGACTGTTTTATTCTATAGATTTACTCAGTAAAATTAAATAAAATTAGCCTTAGCTATGACTAGCTTCAGATGTAACGGCTAGCTTTTGCAGGATTTTGCTAACAGATTTTAGCTGCGAGTTAGCCATTATGTCACAACAGAGAACCAGTCTATCAATAAATTATAATTTAATAAATATAAACATGGAAAATATTGTAAAATACCAAGTTTAAAGAGGGATTAGCTTGTATTAGCTAGCCATTAGCACAGTTTATTTTACCATCATAAACTGAACTTTCTACATATGTTTGTGAACTAAAATGTAATTTTACTTGTTTAAAATTAACGTTTAGCATTGGCAAATCCTAAGAGTCAACAATTGAAACGGCGTCCACTAACGCGTGCTAAACCAGCTAAAGTTTGCCGAAGTTTTGCTCCTTTTTTTACGGCTTTGCGGGCTAACGTTTTGCTGCCTCGTTACGTTCTACAGAATGACAGCTGAATGTTATTCTTTAGCTGTTCGCTAGCATTAGCTAGCGTTTCTTTTCTCCATTATGAACCTCTGCTCTTTGATTTAATTTTGTACCAGAACAGAAGAACTGTAAATTATTTTAAAGTTATCTTTTCTTCATTAGATGAGATAAAGAACACGAGTAAATAAAATAAACTTCGAGGTTAGCCACACCTACCGGTAAATTGGCGCGCTAGCAGTTCCCATGTATTTGACTAAACAAACCTTCACGTTTTGATTTAGTCAGAACTTGTTTATTATTTCTGCTCTTAGCTGTATTTATGTAAATGTAAAACCATTTTTCTATACATTGATAATTTTATAGTGTTTTATTTATATAATTTGTTGGCGATGCAAAAACCTTTGATCAAATGCTGTTTGAGTTCTTTTTCCTGTGTGCCAAACGCTGAAATATCTCACATTTGATGAAGGGAAATTATTATTTCTGCACTGATTTTTGTTTGTAATTATTTGTGGTTTAAACGTGCACGTGAATCCAAATGACGGCTCTAATGTTTCAAACTCGACGAGGCGAGTCTGGATGAACCAGGAGATGTCTCGAGATGTTCCTGTTTGAGGTCCGACTTCACTGGTTCCCCTCTGATCTCTGTGGTTTCTGTGTTGATTTCAGACACCAGCAGAAAGTCAGAACCGCAGTCTCTAAATCCAAACCCTCCGTTCTCGTACAGAATCTCAGAAGTTCAGCACTTTGATTCTGGAGCCCGCCAAGCCGTGCTCGATGACCAGCTCCGCGTTTATTTTATATTCATGTTTTATTTTTTTCAGCCGACTGTGAAAAGGGCTAGAGCACACCCTGGTGCGGTTCTGCTCGTCAGCTGCGTATTTAAGTTATTTATTTTATGATGTAGTGCTTTTCACTGAGCTATGCAGTAACTGTAGGGTTATTTATTATCAGAGTTGTTTTTTAATCGTGCTTCTCTTTCTTTTCGTGCTTCGTCCCAGCAGCTCTGCATGCGCCTCGTCAGGTGGACAGTTCGTCCTGCAGGTTCTGTTGTTGGACAGCACGGTTTCATAACGTTACAACTGATTATTCAATTCCTGTAGTTTGACTGAACTGGATGCAAACTATAAATAATGGGTTTTAAACATTTCAAATAATAATTTGAGTCACTTTTCCCCACACACTTACTGAGGAAACCATCATAGTTTCATGCCCTCATCATGTCTTCACTGAAGCATCACACGCCGTCCTCCTCCGTTACTGTTCCAGCTAGAAACTCGTAACCAATGATGTACTACTGTCCATATTCCAGGTACGTTCAGTCATAGCGCTGCATCTTTAGTCCACCTGTCTGCCAGTAGGAAAACAGAATAGAGGATCTAAAAAAACAACCTTGTTTTAACGACTGTATCAGAAAATGAACAAAAGATCAAACCAACATATCTTACAATCTAAGTAGAAACTCTTTGGAAACAATTTGTAACTTATTTCCAGAAATAAATGTTCATATTGGTCAACTTTCACTTGTCTGTGTGTATTCTCTTTGACTAATAGTGTGTTCTTAAACTACCGGTAATTTATTGACACATTAATTACAGCAGTAAGTGTTTTTACACAACGATACGTTCTTGACTTGCAAGGAATTTTTTGTTTTTGTGAACACTTTACTGGAGCTGCTATTCTACAAAAACAAAACATTTTGTATGTACTTCTTTTTAAAAAGTAAAGTGCAAGTTAGTATCTTTTTTAAACCTAAAATTACTGTGCATACATTTATAGTTTTTGATGGAATAGTTTGTTGCAAAATAATTATTCTAAACTCAACATGAGTGTAATGAAACGATAGAAAAGCTCCACACATCGCATAAAATGAGGTAAAAGATGTTTAAATTTTTACAGCCTTTATTTTCTATGATAATCTAAAGCTTTTCAGCAAGTATTAGTATTTTATAGATTTGAAAAGTGTAAAAAATATTTTGTTATATACGTACATTATATAAAAACAGTTGTGAATGGGTTTAAATTAACCTTTTTTTTTTTTTTTTAGATCTAAATATTATAGTCATGCTTTTGTTTTGAAAGTGTGACGTGGATGCACTTCTCCGAGTTGCCGTAGAAAAGCGAAAGCCTCCTCTATTCACGATGTCATACTTAAAATTGGTAACTACCCGTAATATGTAGTTTTTCTTTTTATTCGTAAACCTCTACTTTTCGTTCATAGTAATTACTTAGTACAAATAATTTAGTTTATGATGTAGCTTTAACCGTGTTGCCAATTTAGCCAACATCTGTATGGCACGCACGCAGCTAGCTAGCAGCCCTCGCTACCTCGTCTGTTTATTAACGATAATAATATAGATTGTTTTGCCTTTTAAGGCTTCTTATTGAACTTACTTCTTTCTGATCTTATTGTGGTGTCATGTTTGTATGAGTGATTTACAGTACGACCAAGGCAGAGCACTCATATTGCGTTTGTCCACCAGGTGTCGCTGTGGTCCGCGGCTCCGGCCCTGATGAGCGGCTCGGCGCTGACTTCCGGCGGGAGTAAAAAGAAGAGCCCAGAGCCGATTCTGAGCATCGATGAGGTGGGTTCATCAAAAGCAGGGTTTTAAAGATGGAATAAAGAAATAAAATAAAGTTTTTATTTAATCGATTTGTTTATTTAAGTCATTAAAATGTACATCAATATCTGATTTGATAAATATTCAGCTTAAACCTCTGCAGCAAAATGTAGTAATCATGTCAAAAATAAATAAAAACACAAGACCAGCTCATGATGGAACATAAATTGACTGTAAGTGATTAAAGTGTGATCCACACAGTTGCAAACAGTCAAAAAATTACTAGAAATAATCTGAAAAAGGCAATAAATAAATAAAAACTTTACAAAAACAGCCAAAAGTCTAGAAGAAGGTTAAAATATTAGTTAGGTTTAATATTATTAAAAAAGGAACAATATAAGTAAAACATAAGCATACAGAATAGAATATAATACTTTTATTGTCATTGCACCTAAATACAATAAAATTTGGGTTTGCTTCCCAGACCAAAAGTAAAAACAGTATAATATAAATATATATATAAATAATACTGTAATAATATTTACAGGTTTTAAACACCCAAATGTGCAACACAAGCAGATTGATATTACACAAGTTGTCCCTTATTGCACTTGTTCAGTTCTTATTACAGCTCTTACCAAGTTTAGTAATGGCTGATGGGCAAAAACCATTGTTAAATCTGTTTGTTCTTGTCTTGATTGATCTGTACCTTTTCCTTGATGGCAACAGTAAACAGATCATGTGATATCAGGTGAGACAAACAAACATAAAAATACTGTTAAACTATAAAAGCTAACATTAAAACGGTTCAAATTAAGAAAAAATATGGAGAGAAAAAAAGAAAAAGGCACAAAACTACAGGGATGCAAAAATATCCAAATAGTTAAAATTTAGTAAAATTATAAAATTACCACTGAGATCAATGTTTAATCATGATGAAACACAATTAATACATTAAATTTGTTTACAAGTGATCACAGAGGCAGAAAAATAAAACGTGAAACAATTGCTAAAACTTGGAGAATGTCCACTAAAAGATAAAATAAATATTTAAAGCTTAAACGGCTGCTAATAGATTCAGATGGACTCAAAGTACCACAAATTTGCCTATGAAGGTCTGATGGGGTCTGTTTTTTCAGCTCTTATGTGGTAACGTCTTTGATGCAACATCTATATATATATATAAAAAAAACTTTAATATTTTTGGTCATATTGAAATGAATGGGCATCAATTTTTTTGCTTTTAAGTTTTGTTTTTCTAATTTTAGCTGGTTTGTTTCCCTCCTGTGTTCCAGCTGCCGTCTCTGTACACCCGACCCGAACCAAAGCCTCCATCGGAGGCGCCGGAGCCGAGTCATCTGGAGCAGAGCGTCGCCTCGCTGAGGAGGCGTGCTGAGCCGTACGTGGACCTGGGTCAGGTGAGTCCAAGTCTGAATGCCTCACAGCTACATTAAAGGTGTAAAAAGTTAAATTTAATTGTTTTTTGTTGCAGCGAGCTGTCCAGACTGCGTTGGAGAAAGTTGAAGTGAGTTTTTATCGAACCTGAACAAAGTATGTTGCTTTTATTCAGATTGTTTTCATCTTTTGGTCTCTTATTTTGTTAATTAAAAGTCAAGTTTAATTAAATGTTTCAAACCAGATTTTTATTAAAAAGTCTTCATGATTTTCACACTTTTCTGCTGCGTTTTTATCTGTAACTGACGGAGTCTGAGACAAATGAGCTTTAATAGACTGAGCTGATTGTTTTTAACTTTACCGTCTCTGTTTGTTCTCAAACTGCAGCAGACGTACGGGAGGATGGAGCCGACCATAAACACGTCAGTGACGACTGTCAGCGGTGAGAAAATCACTTCCTGTTTCTTAAACGAGGGGCCAGTTTGAACCGCTGAGTCATGAGTCAGAGCTGCACATCTTCACATGTCTTTAATTTAGGTCCACATATTTCCTCTCCTCCTTGTTGTGTCCTTCAGAGACGGTTCAGTTTCTCAGTGACCCGCCTCCGGACCTTTACCCCAGCGTGGCTGTGGTGGGGTTCTCCGGCTTCCTGGGACTTTATTTGGCCAAAGGTAACAGAAGCTTCAGCCTCAGGTCTGAGATCAGCGGCTGTTTGTCCTCAGAGGAGAAACTCTGAGCTCTTCAGTCCCGATCAGGACTTCAGCTGTTTTCTCTGTCTTCAGGCTCCAGGATGAAACGATTCCTGCTTCCTGCTGGACTCATGGCTCTGAGCGCCTCCATGTTCTACCCTCAGCAGGCGGCGGCACTGTTAAAGGTCCAAACACACACACACACACAGCCTTCATCATGTATGATGCCATGAGGTGAGAGCTGAGTTTAACCAAAATCCTTAACTAATTTGGTCAAAAGTTGTTTTTCAAACAGAAGATTAAAAAAAGTCTGATTTCGGCTTCTCCGTGTCCGTCAGCTGAAGGTTTTCTCTGTAGATTCAGCTACTGGCTCTGTTTTTGTCTTTTTACCTTTTAGCTTGTTCCAAACCATTTGTTACCATTAGTGTTTCTCTTGTATTTGGCGCCTTTTAGCTAGTGTTTTACTGCTGTCTTCTGCTTTTAGCAAATTGCTACATTTAGCAATTTTTTTGCTACATTTATCTTTTAGCTAAAATTCACTGTTTTTACTTAGCATCTTGCTATGTATAGTTTTTAGCTACATATTTGCTAGCCTTTTTATGTGTTTACCTTTTTGATAACTTTTTAATACTTTTACCTTGTAGCTAACCTGATACCACTCTCAGCTTCTAGTTATCCTTTTGCTAGTTTTAGCTAGCTATTTGGTGGTTTCAGCTTCTGGCTAGTTTTTTAGTATTTCTAGCTAGTCCGTTGTTCGTTCTTGCTAGCTTTTTACAACTTTTAGCTTCTAGCTAGCTTTTTGCTACTTCGACCTATATTTTTGGTACTTTTAGCTTAAAATTATTTTGGTGTGGTAGTAGCTGAGAGTCATCCTCAACACATACTTTGTCACTCTGTAGCTAAAATCCATCTCATTAGCTAAAGCTACAAAGTTTTATTTAAATTTTCAGTTGTTTTTATTCCCTTAAAAAAGCTGAAACATTAAAAATCCCTTTGTTAATGCCAGTTTTTATTTTAAATTTGAGGGGGAAAAAATGTACACAAACAATAACTGACAACTTAATCCTCTTCTTGATGATGATTTTAGCTTATTTAGTTGTGTATTACATGTATAAGAACACAAACTATGAGCTGAAACTGTCTGATACATTAAAGCTGTGCATAAAAAAGTAACTAACCGTCTGTTCTGGTTCTTTAGTCTCAGGAAGCAGCTGTCGGCTCTTTGTGTTAGCAGCTTAAATGAGCTCATTTTAACACAAACTCCAACCCTGAGCTGTAAATCGAACTCTTCAGACTTCAGCTGTTTGATCTGCTTCCTGTCAGGAAACGTTGTTTCCTCAGAGGAAGTTTGAGCCGTGCATGTGCTTCTAGTTTTAATTTTATTCTCACAGATGTGATAAGACACCATCAGGCTGTGGATTTTAACACGAGTCGAGTTTTAACGAGTAACAACGAACTGAACGTCAAACCAGCTGAGGAGGACGTTAAAAAACACAAACGCTTGTTTTAGGTGACAACTCTGCTGAGTTATACGTACTGTTACTGTGGTAAAACATCAGACTGATACTTACAGGTTACCTATTGGGTAATATACTGGGTACCTACTGGGTAATATACAGGGTACTTGCTGGGTAATATACAGGGTACTTGCTGGGTAATATACTGG
>NW_023619054.1:0-15235 GCF_014905685.2 Nematolebias whitei
AAGTGAGCAGAACTTTCCTCTTGGACAGAGCAGCATGTTTTTCTCTCTGTCTCGTTTTCACCCAGTCATTCTGCCCATTTTCTTCACACAACGCACCAATAGGTTTCACAACGCCCGCACGAACAGTAGTTTCAGCATTTCAGTGCACCATAAAAAAAACAAAACAAAAAGAAAAGCTTTTTACATGAACATCTACAAATCATCAGGGAGTCAAATCCGACCAGCCAGACCCCCCCACATAAATCATCTTATAACAGATTTATGTTAGTTTAATTTATTACACCCTAAAGCAAATGTCCCATCATGTCTGGTTTGATTAACTTCTGGCATACAATTAAAGACTGAGAGGAAAGTAACAGCTCATCTCACACTCAAACTACGTTAAACCTTTTCACCAAATATTTTCTCAAACTAACCCAACCTGAGCCTCAAAATCTTTAACTAAAAAAAACTTAATTAACTAAAATTCCATCAGTTTTTAGTGTGTAGAATGAGCAAAACCTCCCTTAATTGAGGACTGTACTGAAAAAAAAAAATGCATAATATTAGTTGGAATTATTGGATGTTGCTATGCTGAATGTTATCATGGAAAAAAGGTAGGTGCTGTGATGTAACACTGACATTAAAAACTACTGTTATTTTTTAGTCATTATGTCAAATTCTGGAGTTCACATGATGCATTGTCTTGTTTGCTGAATGTTGAGCAGAGACGTGCGCTCCTGCTAGTAAGCGCCTGCAGAGAGCTCATCAGTTGCAGCAGTCTGTACGCAGTGTCAGAGAGGCCTGTGAGTGACAGTGAAGACAGTTGGATGTCTTGTTTAAACAAGGCTGGAGATCGAGAAAATGAGATTAAGTTTTATGATTTATTTTTATGCTGCCGACACATGAGCTCAGTCTTTATGCAAACATCAAACACAGCTTTATTACTGTTATGATAATGCAGCAGTTTTCTTCAGTAAAATAAGTAGTGCCTTAAAGAGTTTTGTGAAGCAACTGCACATGATAACTAATACAAATAGTTTCTTGTTGAGAAAAAAAAAAGAATAAGAAGAACTGGAGGCCACAAAGTTTAATTTAGGCAGTGATTCCCAAAAGGACTCTGCAGGATGCCAGATTTGACAGAAGAAAATACACAAGTGTGTCAGCTCTCAAAAGACAGGCTTGATGTCACATCCAGGTGGTGGGAGAGGAGAATGAGAATGAGGAGACTCTCAAACTGCACCACAATTTGTGAATTCACAAAAGCAGAAATCCCCAGTCTTATGTTTTTGGCATGAATTGCCAACTGTCATTAACAACAAAAAACAAAAAAAATCACTTCCATACTAAATAAGAGGAAACCTCAAAGCCTTTTCTTTATATAAAAAATAAATAAATAAAAATGAAAATATATATAATAAAATAGAAAGGGTTTCACGTGCAGAACAAAGTCAGAACATAAAGCAGATTTTTATTTTTTTATTTTTCCCAAAATCTGCAGTTACACGGGTCCAAACACATCAAAGTGAGTATAAAGACATGCTTGTACTTTAGTTGCCAGAGGCGCACACATAAAGCTTACAGAAATATCAAATTGCCTTTAATGTGTTTTGAGTTTTATCAAATACACTTTACTCGTTATTTTCCCACATTTTACAAAAAGAAAACTATAAATTGAGCATGTATATTCACAAGTATGTTGTGAACCTTTACTTTGTTTTGATAGCCCCTCCCTATAAGTGGGTCCTAGACTTCTTAACCAACAGACCACAGTCTGTGAGGATCCACAACTTCTCTTCCTCCACTTTAACCATAAGCACTGGCTCCACACAGGGCTGTGTGTTGAGCCTCCTCCTGTTCACTCTGCTCACACATGACTGTTCACCTACCCATCCAGGCTGTCATATTGTAAAGTTTGCAGATGACACAGCAGTGGATGGATGCATCACAAAAATGATGAGTCCAGCTACAGGCAGGAGGTGGAACACCTGGAGAGCTGGTGCAGGAAGAACAATCTTCACATCACTGTGAAGAAGACAAAGGAGATGGTCATAGATTTCATATGGAACAAACATGCCTACCCTCCCACTGCAAAACATAAGAAGATCTGCAGTAGAAGTGGTCTCCAGCTACAAGTACTTGGGTGTGCACCTGAATGACAACCTCAGTTGTGGCAACAACAAAACCAGCCTGACCAAGAAAGCTCATCAGAGACTCTACTTCCCCAGGCGGCTGAGATGAGCTGGTCTGGAAAGCTCAGTCCTCACCTCCTTCTACAGGTGTGCAGTGGAGAGCATCTGTGCTCCAGCATCAACGTGTGGCATGGAGGCTGCACAGGTCTGTTGGAGTCAGCCTCCCCACCATCACAGACATCTACACCTTTTGATGAAGGAAGAGGGCCACCTGCATCATGAAGGACCACACTCACCCAGCACACACACTTTTTGTCCCACTCCCCTCAGCAAGGAGGTTGAGGAACATTAAATGCAGAACCACTAGACTGAGGAACAGCTTCTACCCTGAGGCTGTTAGACTCATGGATCCCTAATCAGGATTACCACTGTGAAAACACAGATTCATGTTCGGGCTGCTGTTGTTATGCCATACTGGTTTACATTATTAGTGTTTAACGCATATCTTAGATTATATCTTAGATCCTTATTTACCGTTTTTTTTTTTTTTTTACACTTTATATTTTTGCTATGATTGCATATAACTGGGACCTTGTGTACACAATTTTGTTCCATCTCATGTACCACATGTGGTGAAATGACAATAAGCCTACATGAACTTGAACTTGAACAAGATATTAACAAACATGCTAAGTACAAGTGAGCAAGAACAAGTGAGCAAGAGGGTCAACACCCTTCTAAAAAATAATAATTTATTCCCAAAAGTTAATAAATAACGGGGGTTAGCATGTTGTGTGTTGTTTG
This sequence comes from Nematolebias whitei, assembly GCF_014905685.2. Classification (NCBI taxonomy): domain Eukaryota; kingdom Metazoa; phylum Chordata; class Actinopteri; order Cyprinodontiformes; family Rivulidae; genus Nematolebias; species Nematolebias whitei. The sequence goes on from NW_023619054.1 coordinate 2,916, forward strand.
TTTTGTGTGTTTTATAACTATTTGGACACTGTTAAATTTATTTATTTATTAGCTTATTCCATCTCTCTCTCTCTTTTCTTTCTTTTTGTTGTTATTTCTATTGATGAAGCAAGACAGATCAGCAACAACATACATTTTTTAGATTTATCACATTGCCCTGTCAGCAATAATCCAAACTAGATGGAGGTGCCAACAGACTCACAGAGCCAGAAAAAAACAGTCATTCACTTGTATGAGCTCATCAATGTCCGCTACTAAAACTAGATTTTAAGTTATCTTATTGAACGCGGCAATTACATGCAGCATAACCTGCTGTGTCAAATAGTGTAGAGTTCATGTTTCAATATATTTTCATAAAACTAAAATTTTAAGACGAGTTTGAAATCAAGAAGCTTGGACCAGTCAGAGCAGACGTGCATGAACAGAACAGCGAAAACGAAGGACCGGGGTGAAATAACCTGACATTCTGTCCAACATGGTGGGCTCATGTTTCATATCTAAAGCTACACTTAAACTGCTTACAGGTGGATCTTTATTTAATATTTGTAGCCTCTGAACATCATCATAGTTGGACGTTTAAAGCTAAAGTGGTATTAAGCATAAGACAACATTTTTCTTTTCATTTTTAACAGGTTTTTTTTGTTTGTTTTTACTACATTAACCTGACATATTTTATACAAGTATTACTTATAACCAAATTATACATCTAATAAAACTCTAGGTTGTAAGGCAACAAATCAGCACTAATAGCCTACTAAGAGGATTGTATATTTTTGCAACTTTTGAGAGGTTTTTTTTTTTCTGTCGTAGAACAGTTTGTATGTTTCAATGCCTTGTATGAGTTTTGTGCTGTAAAAGCTGAATATTTGTATTTTTATTTCACACAGCTACTTTAAAAAATACTCCTGTTTGCTATGAAAAATAACTCGCCTTTGGCTGAATTGATTATCTGAGCAGAATTTTGGAGGCAACACAACTTTAATATTTGATTTTATAAGTGTCACATATTTGTTTTTATATTGTATATCAATGACTTACCAACCATTATATGTAGCGCTAAATAGTGACTTTCCAACAATGTACTTATCCTATAGACTGGACAAATACCCATTAATATGACTTGTGATTGTATCTTGTCTTTGGAAATATATGCAATATTGGTATGGCATAATTTTAATAATAAAAGTAATAATGCTTTATTTATAAAGCCCTTTAAGATAACTACAGCTTCAACAAAGTGTTGTACATATACAACCATGCACATGTAAAAATATAAAAAAAATAAAAAAAAAACATTAAGATCAATAAAAACTGTAGTTCAGAGCAAATTTCAGGTTGTGCCAAAAGCAAAGGAATAAAAATATGTTTTTAAAAGCATTTAAAAAATAAGGATTTATGCAAAATTCCACCTTACTAATATTTATGCCCATGGAGCTGCTGTTAACAGATAAAGTTGTTTTTTTTTCATCCGTTTATGAGAGTTATTTTTTTTTTTTTTGCATTTGTTAAAGCATTAGCAGCAGAATCACGTTACTTGACATTAATTTGATTTATTATCTCAGATACTGAAACGCTCCTGGTGCAGCCCTAATAGTAAAGAGCTCTGTGTATTCCTGTACACCAAAGACAAGTGAGTTGTCAAACTGTATAATGAATTTCTACTTTGTCCTCTTGAAGCTTAATATTTCAAGAAATGCAAATTATTATTTTTTTACATTATTTTTCTTTTAAAACTCCATTAAAAAGACAAAGTAATGTACTTTTAGCTGCAACTAAGTCCCACCTGCAGACTTTGATTTGTACTGTCTGGGCTAAAGTTGTTAAATAAAGTACAAACTTGTGCAAAAAGGACAACATGTTATTTCTTGATACATGTTAAAGGAACAGAACAGTTGCAAATGTTATTCATGTAACACTATAAAACATGAGAATGGCTGTTACATTGACACTATGTCAGCAGAAGACCACATTCGTACTGAAAGTATTATAATTCTTTGGCACTTAACAATTTATAATTTACACATTGAACATCATCTCTCATCATTAAAGCAACAAACTTCATGTGGAGTAAAATTCAAGACACATTTTATCAACTTCCTGTCACAGACGTGAATCAGCGTGACTGATTTCTGTCTCACAAATTAACTGTTTGATTTTTGTCAATTTACATCTGCAAAAGTTTATTCTGGATGTTAAATAAAATCTTTTATGCTTGACAAACGTGCCATTGTCAAAGTTTGCCATCTTTCTGGCTCACATCAAGCAGAGGTTTTATTGTTTTGACAACTAAAAAACAAAGCATTACATCACGATGAGGCAAACTGGCCCGGGGTTACTCTGTCACAGTCCTGGCACATCTGGACTTAAAGGTCATTGGATTTTGTTCATCCTAAACAAATTTGTATGATTTGTGGCAGACAAGTAATCACAAGATTGGCCATGAAAACATATGTGTCTTTGGATATTTTAAATGAGAAAACAAAGAAAGCAACATTAAGAATGTACATTTGGGTTTCTCTGCTAACAACAATAATTATTAGCATTCTGCTCCATCCACAGTGTCAAAACATCACAAATCAACCTAATACTGTTTAAATACCTGGACTAAAGACCAGAGCGTTCCCCAATAATATCAACTAAAATGTCAAACATCCATCCATCCATCCATCCATCCATCCATCCCCTCTTCTTCCTTTCCTGCTCGTGGGTCACTGGTGCACATATCCAGCGGTCATTGTGTGAGAGGCGGGGGACACCTGGACAGGTCTCCAGTCCATTACAGGGACACCTAGAGGAAATTTAGAGTTTCCAATTAGCCCAACATGCATGGTTTTGGTATGTGGGAGCAAACCGGAGTACCCAGAGAAAACCCACGCATGCACAGAGAGAACATGCAAACACCACCCAGAAAAACCCACTGCCGGGGCTTGAACCGAGGCAACCTGCTGCACTGAGAGGCATCAGATGTACCAACTGAGTCACTGTGCTGCCCAAAATGTCACAGATGTAAGTGCTAATGAGGCCAAAGAGGACATGGTAAATATGTTTCATATTTTTTTATTTATTTTTTTTAGGTTGTTTTATTTTTGATTGTTTTATCGCACAATGAAAAGCCCAAAATTGATTACTTATAATTCTACAGTGTAAGTGAGGACGTGGAAACAAATAATCTAGACTATAACGTTAATAAAATGATATACTGTATACAAGCAAATATACAATACAAACAAAACAATAACTCTGCTTTTTAACAGTTGTTCATGTTTAAAACTGCTTCTAAGTAAATTGTGCAACAAATTTATTCGTCTTCTTCTTTTGGCTTTTCCATATTCAGAGGTCGCCACAGTGAGTCCTCCTCCATCTCTGTCCCCTGCATCCTCTGTCCTCACTTCTCCTCCATGTCCTCTCTAATTGCATCCATAGCTCTCCTCTTTGTCTTTTTCCTGGCAGCTGCCTTTCTAACATCCTTCTACCAATATACCCACTGTCCCTCCTCTGGACATGTCCAAACCAGCTCAGTCTCTGGTCTCTAACTTTATCTCCCAGTTGTTCAACCTGGGCGGTACCTCTGACGATCTCATTCCTAATACTATCCATCTTTGTCATTCCTAAAGAGTGACAAGGATACATCTTAATTTCTGCCACTTCCAGTTCTGTCTCCTGTCTTTTTGTCCATGTCTCTGTTTCCATACCAGACAACATAGTTGGTCTCACCACTGTCTTGTAAACTTTTCCTTTGACCTTTGCTGACACCGTTTTGTCACAAATCACTCCTCAAACTTTTCTCCATCCTGCCTGGACTCCCTTCTTCACCTCTTTTCCACATCCCCATTGTCCTGGACAGTGTCCTGACAAGTCCTTGAAGTCCTGCACCTTTGTGACCTCTGCTCCTTGTAGCCTCACTGTTTAACCTCCTCCCTCTCATTCACACACATGGACTCTGTCTTACTACGGGTGACTTTAACTCCTCTTTTTTCAAGTGCATACCTCCACCTCTCCAAGGTCACTTGTGCAACCTATTTAAATATCACAATTTCCCATATATTTGCAAGGTTTATTATTATTTTTATTTTTTTTATAACTGACATAATACAGACCCATATTGTATTATTTCAGAGATTATGGATACATTACTGAGCATATAACAAATGGACATGTCTAGATGAATGGATTGACGGATATTGTAGATATATATTTGTTGACTGATTAGATAATTTGCTTTTGTAAATGTGTTTTAATCGAACTTATTCCCTGGTATAGAGAGTATTGTGAATATTGCAGCAGGTCTCGTGTATTCAGATGTTTCCTTACCTGCATTCATACCAGGTGTGGGTCTTTGGCACGTCAGCTGGTTTTCCAATGAATCTCTCCTTGCTTGAAGGGTCTGCATCTCATTTTGGAATGCAGCTGAAAACAATTGTCATTACTCCATCTTTTGAAGATGCACTTCAAGATTGAAGCCATCTAACTAGGAAAACCCCGTCGTACAGAGGTAATCCAATTAATGCTACTTCCCCCAACTGCAGTTAGAACAAACTGAGTTGGAATCCAGCCACCATAATGTAATGCATATACTTCTCAGCTGTTCATGTGGCACAAGGAAGGTGCAAATTAAAATATTTGAAGCAAGGCATCCTATCTGCTGTCTATAATCCATTTAAGAAAAGAAAAAAGATGAATTCATCTTCAGCGCACCTTAATGTAGGTGAATCATTGCCCTCATCTTTTCCTAGAGCTCTCACAGTGATTGCATCTAAAATGTAACAAAATATATTTGTGCTGGCCTAAATGCATACACACAGAATGCACTTGTTCAGAACACACAGCTTTAGAACTGCACACACACACAACACTTCCCCAAACACGTGCACAGGGTTCTCCTGGGCTGCAGTGTCTGGCGGGTGTCCAGTGCTGAAGTGGTTCTGCTCTAGAGAACGACAGGCCCTGTCTACAGCCCATCAATCAAAACCTCCCGGCTATCCCTCCCCTCTGTTTTTCTCCACCATCTCTCTTTCCCAGTGTTCTGCTTCACCCTCTTTTTACTTTCATCTCTCTCTATTTCTCTGATAAATCTGCCGCTCTGTACACCGTTTCTCATGCACCACCGCACCTTTGTTAATCTCGCTCCTCGTTTTTCTTCACTTTCTCTTTAAATCTTAAAGTCCCATCTCAGTGATCTATCCCTTCTGCATATTTAATTGTACCTGTACTCGTTGATATTGTCAGTTTTTACCTCTGCACCTTTGGTGTCTCCTCCTGTCTCACCCCACTAACTCGCACATCCTACTGCTTGTTCTTCCTGCCTCCCTCCACCTCTTGCTCTCCTGATTGATGCGAGCAGACGGCCTCTATCAGTGTTTTATACATAATCCAAATAAGATATGCTTGTGCCTGCATTTCTGAAAGTCCTCGCTAGTCCCTGACACGATGTGCTGACAGAGGATATGGAAGACGCACACACAGACACACATTTTTGTATATGTATATGCACAAACGCTAGCATTCTGTCTGCTTCCACCACACACACACACACATGCGACAATTGTCAAAGGATTATTTCTCAAAGTTATGGCAGACAAGACAAAACCCTGTATGTGGTTATGTGAGGGAAAATGTGAATGTGCGCATGTGGCAGTGTGTGCATTTATTAGAGCAGGAGACAGAATGTGCATTTAAATGGCTGTGTTAAGTAATGCTGACCCATCTCTTTCTTTTCCTCATGTCCCATACATACCAATGCAGCAATACAGGAAGCAGGATTCCTGAACAAAAGAAGTTAGATCTCAGTGGGATATCGTGGTGAAATAAAATATAAAACAAGCAAAATCAAAACTTGTTGGGAAGGCAACGTGAAGGGAATCATCTAGTCTTATATCCATCTGTACTAGATAGGTAATTATTCACGCAGTTTTACCTAGGGTCTACATTATATTTTTAATAATTACGGGGATGGTATGTGTTGTTAATCCCGTTTGAATTGGCCATGTCAGTACTTTGTAAAGTAAAAATTCCACTACAAATTACCTACTATATTTTGCTGAACTCCGAGGTTCTGTGACAATACTAATCCAGTGTGAATAGGAATCTCTGTGATTTGGACAGAAATGGGCAGGATCCAATAGGTAATTAGGCAGTTTTTGTTTCCTGGGCACATTTTTATTCGTTTTTGGCAATGGAGGCTGAACTGAAGTGCATAAATAACCTTTTGTGTACCAGACCAGCAAAAGTCTATCGACCCATAACGGTCACAAAAAAAAAAAAAAGTTCAATTCAGTTTATTTATATAGCACCAAGTCACAACAGAAGTCGTCTCAAGGCACTGAACAGAAACATGCATATATAAAAATAATAATTTAACATTATTTATCTGAGGAGCAGACTGCTTTGAATTTAACTTCATCACAGAACTCTCACCTTGAGCAAGCATGAAGGCGACTGGGGAAAGGAAAAACTCCGTCATGAGGAAGAAACCTTTAGCAGAACCAGGATCAGCACAAGAGGACCATCTGCTTCAACCGGCTGGGTTTGGTAGGAATAGATACACAATGGCAGGTCAAGAATGACATGTTAAAATAGAAACAGTATCAAATGAAAAGCATTAAATTTTAACAATTCATTTATGGAAATAAGGTACATTTGTCCTCTAGTAGTCTAAGCTTAAGCCAGTATGACAAGACAACCCTAATTATAGGATTTATCAAAAAGAAAAGTCTTAAGCCCAGTCTTAAAACTGGACATTGTGTCAGCCTCACGGACATAAACTGGAAGTTGGTTCCACAAGAGAGGAGCCTGAGTACTGGAAAATCTTCCTCCCATTCTGCTTTTGGAAACTCTAGGAACCACAGTCTGAGAGCGAAGTGCTCTGTTAGGAAAAATATGGAACAAAAGATACTTAATAAAAGATGGAGCTAGGTTGTTGAGGGCTTTGTATGTTAGAAGTAAGATTTTGAATTATGTTCTGGATTTGACAGGAAGCCAATGGAGAGAAGCTAAAACTGGAGAGATATGATCTCTCCCACTAACTCCAGTTAAGACACTGGCAGCAGCATTTTGGATCAACTGAAGATGTTTTAAAGACGTATTTGGACACCCAGATAATAAACCATTGCAATAGTCCAGTTTAGATGTGACAAATGCATGGAGCAGTTTTTCTGCATAATTTTTAGATCAGATGTTTTTAATTTAAGTGATATTACGCAGGTGGAAGAAGGTGGTTCTGGTAATATTTTCAATCTGGGGGCTAAAAGACATGTCCTGATCAAAAAATAACATCAAGATTTTTAACATTAGAGCTGGAGGACTGATTAATGCCATCCAAGGACGAGAAAGACTGAAATAGTATGTCCCTAGATGCTCAGGTCCAAAAACCAAAACCTCAGTTTTGTCTGTGTTAAAAAGCAGAACATTTAGGGTCATCCAGGTTTTTATGTCTTTATGCTTAATTTAATCATTCCACATGTCTATAAAATTACTCTAAACGTTGGATTTTTCTCATGTTACTGGTCATCAAATCCTTTATTATTGTTTTTATTATCATTGCTATCATTATTAACCTTGTAGTGGTGAGTTTATTATGTTTGCTTCTTTTTATTTTCATTAACTTGTCATGGCTAGATAGCACAGTTTCAATAGTAATTTGAATTATATATTTATTTTTAATGCTTCAGTTTTCTCATTTGCTCATTGTCACATCTAGGACTGCAACAGTAATTACCAGCAAATGAAACACAAATGTTTCTTGTTTAAATTAATTCCCTTGAAATCATATTCTTGAGAATCCTTACACAAACAGGCGGTGCAGTGTGACTATGGCTTAGCGGAGGTTTCTAGGCAATCCAGTCAACTCCAACCAGTGCTGATGTGAGAACAAACGACACACAAGAGAAAATAATAAATCATATTTCAGTGATGAAAGACATTCCATTTGCTAATACTTATCACCTGAACATTAGTGTCAGGGAAAGTGATGGGAGCTGGAGAGAGAGAGAGATCTAGATAGAGTGGATTATACTGAGACATGCAGCTTATACTAATGAACGACTGAGCATTAATGTATAAAGTCAGACCTAAGGGATTCACGCTGAGTAAATGAGCAGTGTGGTCTGCTTGCCATACAAGTACTGTCAGTATCACATAATGCACATGTGCTGCTGCAAGTTTTAAAAGTCCAGGTGTGTACATGGGTTTCCCTACTTTATGCTTTATTCAAACTGTCCAACCACATTTTTGCCCATAAGTATTCAGATGTCAAATTATTCATTTTAAATACAGTATAATGTTCACTGCAACAGCGGAGTGCTGGAGTAGACAAAGGAGTCAGAACTGCTGCTGCTATGCCTGTGTGGTCGCCACAAGCTTTAAATGGTGTCCAGCTTACTAATTAAAATGATACGTCTTCCAGTCTATACAAGAAAGTGTAAAAATGACAATCTTTTAAACGCAGTTGGTTATTTTATACGCGTTACTGTTCTCAAACAAAACTGAAACGTATTGGCCTCTTGGAGTCTTCACTGGTAACCTGGCAACTGGTAGGAGTCACACGAATAAAAAGAAACAAGCTTTATGTGTTAATTAGTGCGTTTTAGAGCCACTGGTGGACACATACTGTTACCTTTGAGCTGAGCTAAGTAAGATGCTTGCTTGTGGTTGCCAGCAGAAACATTTTAATGACAAAGAAATGTATTTATTTATCTTTTATTTTCTCTCCTACAAGCAAAAAGTTATCTCTAAGAAAGCAACTTTGTTATTGTGTGTGAATAACTTTAAGTCTATTTAAAAAAAGTTTGCACCTGAGTAAAGCTATAAAACTGTCTATTCAGTTTAATGGATTTTATTTTATAGTGTTCACAATGACAATCTTTTCAGGACACTGCATAGACTGAACAATAGGGCCATTGCATATGCAGTTAATTGAATATAATTTATTTAAATGGTGAAGTGAGAACAACCCAAATAAATTACATTTTTAAATTAACGTTTTTTTTAAGTTGTCAGCTTTAAATGAAAATACAGCCATAATCAATAAACCTCCTTACTTAAGAATCAATGCAAACGATGATCCCCAAACTTTGATTTTTATTTCCCACAGCTGACATGCTGGATAATAGTTGTTGCAACTCCTCTGATTCTTTTCATCCAGGTGGATGTGGATGTCCTGCAGAGTTGGACCAGTTTAATGCTTCTGAAAGAGTTAATGATATTGTGAAGAAAAAAATAGCGTTACAATTGACAAATGGTGAATTCACTATAAATTACTCTGAAGGAAGAAAAATGCCGATTAGAGAAAATGTTTTTCCTGGCATGGTATAATATTGTTTTGGCTCCTCCCTTTTCAGGGGAAACCACAGCGAACAAATTTGGATAAAACATTGCAAATGTTTTACGGTGGATACTTTCCTTAATGAGGTCTGGGCTTGGACCTCCAGCCTGATTACAAGATTATGGCACTGACCACTGAGCTACTACTTTCACAATCCTGGGGTGACCAAATATCTAACAGTAATTGCTAAGGACAAACAAGGAAATTGGTTCTTTTTAATAGTAGTATAGGTATGTCACAATAAATTAATAAATTAATCACATGAAAAATTAAAATTGTCGACATAATTTCCGTTTATCGGTTTTATCAATGCCCCGTGTCTTTCTCTTTCTACTGAAGACACTGGATGACAAAAGGTTCAACTCAGGTGCTCTTCACTGACCCCTCCCTTTCTCTTTAAAATCCATTTTAACCGTACAAAATCGCGTTTTTGGATCGTTAAAAGCAGCTATGCTAAGAAGCTAAGCTACAAACTAAGCTAACAGGCCGACCTCAGGGAAAAAAACCTCTGTCTTGTTGAAGGTCCAAAATTCATGGTTGAAACCCGTGTTTTCGTGTAAAACGTTCTTTTCTCTGCAAAAAGAAGCTGAGAACTGATTACAATTTTTTTTATTAAAAAGTTTTGTGTGAAAAATGCGATGCTAAAGATCTCCAACCACACCAAGCGTCCGCCATTTTGAAAACCAAAGAGAGACGGGACATTTCACGTCAAGGGGCCTCCCTCCAATTTTTCATAAAGGGACATGGGGCTTGCTCCCTCACTATCCATCCTTCGGTTCAAACTGTTTTATACTGCCATCCAGTGGTTGAAAAACGTTATTACATGCAAAACAAATTAAACATTTCTTCTTAAATTTGACAATAATTAGTAATTATTGTCAAATTTCAAGCAGTATCGTCATTTATCGCAATAATTTCTTAGACAATTAATCGCCCAGCAAAATATGTTATCGCGAGAAGCCTAACAGTAGCTGTTGTTTAATTTTTTTCCACACTAGTATAAAAAATATTAATAAATTGTATAGGTCTGTGCAGAGTCATGCACAAAAAAAACACCTAGAGTAACTTCACACATTTTATAAAGGAAGTGATGGGAGAGACATAACGAGTGCTTGGTGTTTTTTCCATGTTTATGTGAGAAGCATTGGCTAGATATTATTAAATGTTCTTGGCACATGACTCAAAAAGTAGTGCACAACTTTGTTAAAAAATACAGTTATACACATTTTTCAGAATACACACTGTTTCAAAAGGAACACTCTCAAGAGATATATAAATCACTGCGGCATACTCGAAAAATGCAAGCAGCCATTAAACCTTGCCATTGTTGGGCCCATGTCTGCAGCAGGTCAGTGGTTTTACTAAATGCAGCAGAGACACAGTAGACTTGTGTTTATTTTAGAATCAAATTGATTTTACACTGGGGCTTGGCACAACTAACCTTCTTTTCTGCACCCGCAACCATTCATCAGCCAATGAAAAATAAAAATCAACTTTCAAATCATGGGAAGAATTGACCAAAAAAAAGGAACAAAATGAAAAATAATTTCTCATTGTACTTGACAGGTGGTACACAAGGTATGTGCTATCGCTGACGACCCTTGAGCTCCACTCAAGAATGATGTCTTTGTGCATCAGATCTATTTATGGGTTCTACTTTGACTTCTAGGTTGGTTCCTGTCTGTGGAAGTTCCTCCTTAAAGGGCATGTAGTTATAGATGGCAGATCAGTCCTTGTTTTTGGTTCTTGATTTATACTATTCCTTGTATTCACCGTTTGTGTCCTTGGCATTGCTTTTTCTGTGTTATGTTTCTTCCCACTGGCTTTAAATTTGTATTTGTTGTTTACTTCTTTATTTTTTGCTTCCGACTTCTGTTTTGGAGTGGAACATCAATTTTTCAGACATTATCTTTCTTCCAAACAGCATGGCCATTGTAGTTTATTCTTGAGGACCAAATATTCATTATTTGTCAGTTTTAAATCCATTCAGCATGCTGACATTTGTTTTCCAGCCGATATTGAAGTTTATTTGAATACAGCATTAATAGAATGTTTCATTCACCTTCGTGTGTTTGAGTTGTTCAGGTTTTTGTGTCTATTTAGAGTTTCAAAAGATGTCCCAGATCCACAGAATATTTTAGTAAGATTTTGAAATGTGTCATAACTGTTGACATGAGAACACAGTGAACGTCCACGAGTGATGGGCATTGTCATTACTGAGACCCACAACCACAAAAGTCACAATTTTAGATTTGCTAGAATTAATAATATGGGGCTCATGAGATCATAACAACTGCATGTAAACTGGATTTTAGTGGAACCCATTGTAACAGTTTTATATCTAACTAGTATCATTAAGATTAACACTCCCACCAACAGATGACTGCACCTGTCCTGAGCATCTTGTCTGACAACCTGAACTACTAAAGAACTGTCCTCGTCCATCTGGTCCTCAAACCATGATGTTTCTTCTCCTGCATGTGTTTTGAAGATATCAACATCTGCTGTTCTCTTCTGGTCCCACCTGCCACTTTCCATCAAACAACTACTTACCTCTTGGTCGTTCTCTTCAGATTATTAATCTGGTTCTGGAACCCTCTACACCAGATAAAAAATAAATAAATCACAAGACAAAGTAAGATCTTCTCCTTCCGTTCAGCAATACAGTAGTCCCTCATTTAACTCGGGGCATCCATACCCTGAAGCCCCACGATAAGTGCAAAACCGCAATGTAGGAATAGCAGTATGTAATGTATGTATGTATGTATATGCACATTTTAACCTCTTCCCACACTCTTGCAATATTCTAAACAATGTTTCTAAACACTAAAGGCTCTAAAAGAGCACAGAATGTTGTGATCTCTGCTCTCTGCCACCTGCCAGCATTCTCGGCCACACCCACTTCTCCGCTGCAGAGCAGAGATATGACACGTTGCAGGAGGGACAGATGCAGTCCACAGCTGCAGGAGGGACAGGTGCAGTCCACAGCTGCAGGAGGGAC
>NW_023619055.1:0-2544 GCF_014905685.2 Nematolebias whitei
GTTGAAACGTTGTTTTACTGGTTGCTTAGTCACTGTTCTTGTCGATGTTGAAACGTTGTTTAGTTGATTTTGGTATTGTTTCTGAAGGAAGAATGAATTTTGTTGTGTAGTTAAGTTAGAGACTAAGAGGCCTTTAACCATGCCAACATGCAGTTCATTCATTAAATTGCAATCTTTGCGGAGTCAATGTATATTATTGCTACCTTAAGTACCATAATCTACATTGATCTCACAACGCTTAAGCCGAACCTACTCGAACAATTCTATTCGGGGGGATAGCTAATTCTTTTTGATAAGTCTCGCCATAGACTTCCAAAACATTTATGGGGAAACCAAACACCCAATCTCAAGTCGTTCGTCTAAAAGACAACAGACAATTGAACCAAACTATATTTTACCATGTAAAGCTAACTTAAACCAAGTTAGAAATGGAAAAATAGTTTGGAACCCTTTTCTATAGGTATAAACCCCTGTAGTTACCCCTTTTCAGCATGTTCCACCCCTTAACTGGTAGTTGTAGCTGTTCCCAACCATAATAGCTTACACACCAGGTGCATATAGTTTAAGGCCTTATGTAAAATCCCCTTCATAAGCCCACCTTAAACCACATAATTGCATGACACATTGAACCAGAACGGCACAGGCTGGACGTCGCTGGAGACAACCTTCGCTAGAGGCGACCTGCAATCCTGACGTTGGTCTCCACTCTTCATCCAGTGGCCGCATCTTCAAGTTCAATCCAAGGGTACCCCTCTGTATGCTGATTAATCAACACTTCCAATCGTTGTGGATTTACCGTTATGGATTATATGACTTTTTCCAATGGATTACAGACTCTGTTTCCAAGGGGTTAAAGCATTGCTACAATGGAATTATCGAGACGATATGGAATTATAATCAACACAATGGAATTATCAAGAACATTGTGGAACTACCTTGACTTTGTTTCCTTGCTGGATTACTTCTGACTTTGGTCTTCCTTGCTGGATTACTTTTGACTTTGGTCTTCCTTGCTGGATTACATCAAGCTCAAGGACATTTGAAGGTCTAAGTTCACGGTTGGAATTCATCCCCATGGACAGGCGATGATTTCCAAAGGGGGGACTGTAGTGAACCTAACCTGAAGTAATAAGCCTAAGGTCAAAACACTTGACCTTAAGAACTGACCAGATGGACAGAGACTGTTATTTCATTGATCTGCATCCTGAAATACAGTTTGAGCCATCTGGAGACTTTCTTTCTTGAATTAATCAAGTAGAAAAGACAATCCTCTATGATCATTACTATTTTACAAATGTTTGATAATCAAATTGTGTTAGTTCACTCAATGCTTACAGGTTGAAGAGAACTACTCATTTTTATTTTACATAAACAGTAAGTAATGATTTTTATTCCTCATTCAAAGAAGAAATCAGGTTAATATGCATTTCTTGATTTTTCTGTCTGCAATGAGCAAGTTTTGTAAGTATGTTAAAGGTCGAGTCTCGGTCAACTAAAATGTTTACTGAGAAGAAATGTCATGTTTAAACTTTTTCAGAAGATAATAAGAGTGAGACTCCACGAAGTCTGGTTTTCTCCAATAATCTTTTCTGTATGTTGTAAACAATCTCATTCTCTGACCTCGAATTTGATAACATCTTACATCACAAACCACACCTCTATTCTGGTCCATCCACGAATCAGAAAGCTCTAAATTGACCCGGAAGTCAACTCATTTAAAATGTGGCAACTTCCCGGTTCATAGAGAGTGCAGGAGTCTGATGTCGGAAGTCTGATAGAGAGTGCTAAGGAGATGAAAGGAGTTCAGAGTTCTTGGATGCAAACGCATTCAGGATGATCCAGAGACGTTTTGGGATTATAACTTCTGTTTGAATAACCTCGCACGACTCTCGAAGGATTTCAGCTGCTCTCAACGGAGACGCTGAAAGAGTCAAAGGAGGATCCTATACCGACGCTGACCTATCATCAACCAGGTAACAGTCCACTTCGACCAAGCGTACCGTCGCAAGCTGAGATCTGAAGGAGCGTGCACGTTTCTGGTCAAACAGATTAATTCCCTCACAAATCTCTCTGTAAGATAAATCTCCATCTTCCATCTTAAACTCTCCTTTCTCCTAAAATCAGTACAGATATTTTAGAAATATCTGAAGCAAAGTCCTCAGTCACCGCCGTGTGATTGATGTCCATTATCTGTGAAATTTGTCTGTTATTATTTTCATATTTTGCCAAATTAATGTAAATGTTTGATGTTAAACTTTGATTCTGAAAATAAATGACCGCATTCATTTTGATGGGTCAAAGATAATAACGTCTCTCGTTCGCATTTCTGTTAAATTCAATGCACGACATTTACACAGTCAGAAAGATGAGGAACTCGTGAAAAATGTATGAAATATCCAGCATATGACATACTACAGTAGTTTGGATGATGACTTATGCTGCAATCTTCAAAACCAGACCTGAACCTGCTCCTACCGCACCGGAGGGAAGTGGCGGCCTGTCATAAGCTCAGGATACCCAGATAGTACGAGACCCGGAAACGAC
>NW_023619055.1:2554-15225 GCF_014905685.2 Nematolebias whitei
TGGTGATTGGCGGCCATCTTGGGGCTGCAGCAAGAACTACTCTTACACGGCCATGGAATCTCCATAGATTGAATCCCCAATTAACCAAAAATACAAAGAACCTTAATCATTATAACCAACAATGCTTAAATACACCCCTGCTAAAGCTATTATTAATTATTAATCTAATGTCTGTTTAATTCCGGGCAACATTGCTCGATGAGGTCCTTGATGTCGGCTGACAGCCTGTATAGGTCCAGTAACGGTTGAGGGCCTTTGAAAAGCGATGGAACCCGGGGAAGAAAAAAAAAAAAAGAAAGAAAAATAAATAATAATAATAAAAAAAATAAAAATAAATGTAGTAATTGTGTTGTAGTGTTAGATCTTGTTTTATCCCCTTTTGTCGTTACAGGAGCATGAAGTAACCTGCTGTTTCTGTCACAAAGGATTGACAGAAACTAAATATCTCTGGGCTGTCGGTTCGTCCTGGTGGTGCCAGTGCTGTCACTCTGGCTTGGTGGCCAGAACTGCGGTGAATGGAGTTCTTGTCTCAGACGAGCCCCATAGTCTGCCGCAAGTACCCGCGGCGGTATGCATGGAAACAGAGCGCACCTGCAAAGTGATCTGGACCTCGGCTCTGAACTCAGTGCCCTATCGTCCAAGGGGAGCTATCCCACCATGAGCCTCATACTACCCGGTGGTAGCCAAGTTATGGGAGCACCTCCACAACGTCACCAGGTTCGTGACAATCCATCTGTACACTGGGTTGCCCTTGGTCCACGGCCCATAATTTGGGGTTACGTAGGGATCATCAGAGCCTCTGCCCACGACAGTGCCAGCCTCCTTAGGGGCAAACCTAGGAGCCACTCCACCACTGGTTCTGACTCCCGCGATGAAAGCAATTCAAGAACGGCATACAAATCCACCTAACGTCCATCTGGCACCAGCCCTGATGGTGACGACTCGACACCAGACCCCAGCCGTTACTTCACCTGACCTGCCACCTACAGGGGCTCAGCCTGAGACCGAGCCCATGGAAGTAAGGGCAGCATCTTCTGAACCACCCCTTCTCTCCCTGGAGTGCCCAGAACTGTACCAATTGGAAACCTATCTTGATCATTTCGTGAGCACTGAAGTTGGCCCACCTAGTCCGACCAACTCCATGAGCACTGCTCCGTATGATCCTACCAGCCCTGAAGATTCCAATCCACCAAGCCTGATCAACCCGGATGGAACATTTCTGGACCCAACTCATCCTGATGGGGCAGTAAATGCCCCTCAAGAATCGACGCAAGCACGTCTACAGCGAGTGCCGGAGGCATATGCATGGGTCTATTCAGACGAAAGATGACCCATCTATGAGCATGTCACTCCTGTTGAGTCTCCCGTGAGTGTGGAGGCAACATCCTCTCAGCCTGTCACCAGCACAGCCCCACCTTCGTCTGAGGATGCACATCGCCCCGGGGATCCGGCATCTCAAGTGGGCAACTCACAAGAGGTCGACTCTGGCGAGCTGACGATAGTGGATTATTGGGATGCTGCTGACGAGGAGGCCCAAAGCCTTGGACCTAGTGATACTGAAGATCCAGCACCGTATAACGAGGATCTGGTCGATTTGGATTACGAGGAAGATGTCTTAAAAGTGGACACAGCTGATGAAGATCGAGACTGGCTTGGAGCTTAAGTGTGGGTTGAGGGAACAGTCTGACTCCATGGAGGGGGTGTCAAAGAAGTGCAGAGGTCAGCCTGCCCAGACAGAATGGGCCTGTCAGGACATGTCCATCCTATTATCCATACTGTGTTATTCTGTATGTTCCATACTCTGTTTGAAGGCCTTGAAGCCTTGAATAATCAAAACCATGTGTGAAGCACACACACACAGGCTCACTAAGACGCACACACACACAGGCCCGTTTGAGAGGCACAAACGCAGGAAGAGGAAAGCAGAAGCAGAAAATGTTTTTTTCTTTTCAATAAAAAGTACCAGTTTCAGATGAATGAGAAATATGTGTTTATAAAAATTCAATAGACGATTAATAAATCAAGTGATATTATAAACTTTGTGATTTTAAAATGTAATCTTTATGATTTTACAATGTAATCTGTTTTTAAGCTTATTCATGATGAATGATGTAAGAGAAAACGTGTAACTTTGTGTATGTTCTAGAAAGAAGGTACAAGCTGAGGTATTACGCAAGGGAGAAAGTCCCAGAACACAGCTCTGAGCAAATTAGAATAGGCCAACTCAGAATGACTGTGCATTATTGAACAAAATACACCCAGATTTTAATATGCATTAGGAGTGACTGGCAAAATCTCATAAGAAGCCAGTAATGTTGGACCAAAGTCTAACCCAAAAGGGATGGACTAGCCTGATGGGGTGACTGGTCTGGAGATGTCAGTCACAATCACAGGCTATATATGCAAACATTTCAGTGAAAACTCTGAAGTTTGGGGACCCACTTCACAAGCAAGGGAGCTCAGGACAAGACCCGAAGAACCTCTGGACGAATTGTGGATTAATAGGGCAATTTTAGACGGTCTCTGCTGGAGGAGAACTAGGGTGAAATCCATTGGAATAAGTTGCTTTTTTGGAACTATTTCTTCAACCCACCAGCCCGGATTATACCTAAACCCTTTTTTCTTCAAATTTGACCAGATCAAGGACCAGGAGCGGCCCACATCCGAGTACGAGATGGGGAAATTTGCCTCTTACTAATTCAGAAAACATGGTAAGAGGACGTTCCTCAAAAATTAGTCCTTAATGAAACCTTATCCCAAATTATAGCAGTAGTGTATGAATTGACAAGCACAAAAATCAATTATATTAAAAACCTGGTTGCTCAGAGTTGTAGAAGGGTCTTCTTTGCAGTGAGGAATAATGTACTGGGGCAGGTAGAGAGAGTAGGTGAACTGTGTGGGTGCTTGTGTTCCTGTGGGAGACTGGGCGTGGCCGGCCAGATTGAAGGGAGTCCGAGGCCGGGCAGAGAGTAATCCAAGCGCCTGTCTCAAGCCCATCCACAGGGACTGAGATCTAATTTGCCCAGGAAAGGTCAACAACTAAAAAAAGGGACTAAAGAGTGGAAATTATTTATCATGTAATCTCTGTGTAATCAAGTGTAATCATTATTGTGCAATACCGCTGTTCCCCTGCAAAAGTTATTGATTAAAGCAAAGCAAAACGTAAAATTCTGGATTCTTTTTTCAAATACCCCTTATGTTCTTGGAAGTGGAAAACTTGGTTCAATGAAACAACAGAAACATGGGAGGGTTTAAACGGTTTTATTAGCTTTTGATTATAAAACAACATCCATGAGCCTTGTGCCTAGGCTCTAAATATCGCCAGATCGATTAACAATTAAAATGCTAAATCAGGAGATAAGCTACCGTTAACTTGCGCTCCCTCATCTGCTAAACGTCCCCACTCCTGCTGCGAGGTCGGGCGAGGCACGAGGTGAAACTTTGGGTGTGGTGCAAGGATCGGAGGTAGTTTACAGTCTGGGTGAATCGTCTAAACACAGCCTTAAAACTAAAACTGTCCTAGGAAACGGCTGAGGGGAATACCTGAGCCATAGGATTAGTTTTGAGACCCTTTGGTGGAGAGGATGCGGTCAGGGCGTGGCACGTGTCCTGTGCCTTCCTCACTCGGGGAAGCAAGACAGAAGGGATGTTTTCAAGCTTTCCACTATGTCCGAAAGGATATTTTCAAGCTTATCAATGTGTCTGAAGGGATGTTTTAAAGCTTGCAAATGTGTCTGAAGGGATGTTTTCACGTTTGCCAATGTGACTTTATCGGGTGTTCTCAAGCTTGCCAATGTGACTTTAAGGGATGTTTACAAGAATGTCAATGTGTCTGAAAGGATGTTTTTAAGTTTGCCACTATGTCTGAAGTGATGTTTTCAAGCTTGCCAGTATGTCCAAAGGGATGATTTCAAACTTGCCAATATGTGTGAAGTGGTGTTTTCAAGCTTGCCACTATGTCCGAAGTAATGTTTTCAAGCTTGCCACTATGTCGTAAGGGATGTTTTAAAGCTTGCAAATGTGTCAGAAGGGATGCGTGCCAATGTGTCTGAGGGGATATTTTGAAAACTTGCCAATATGTCTGAAGGTATGTTTTCAATCTTGCCAATATGTCTGAAAATATATTTTCAATCTTTCCACTATGTCTGAGGGGATGTTTTCAAGCTTGCCACAATGTCCAAAGTGATGTTTTAAAGCTTGCAAATGTGTCAGAAGTTTAGCATGCCAATGTGTCTAAAGGGATGATTTTAGGCTTGCCAAAATGTCTGAAGGTATGTTTTCAAGCTTGCCAATAAGTCTGAAAAGATATTTTCAATCTTTCCACGATGTCTGAGGGAATGTTTTCAAGCTTGCCAATTTGTCTTAAGGGATGTTTTCAAGCTTGCAAATGTGTCTGAAGGGATGTTTTCAAGCTTGCCAATGTGACTTTAAGGGATGTTTACAAGAATGTCAATGTGTCTGAAAGGATGTTTTTAAGTTTGCCACTATGTCTGAAGTGATGTTTTCAAGCTTGCCAGTATGTCCAAAGGGATGATTTCAAACTTGCCAATATGTCTGAAGTGGTGTTTTCAAGCTTGCCACTATGTCCGAAGTAATGTTTTCAAGCTTGCCACTATGTCGTAAGGGATGTTTTAAAGCTTGTAAATGTGTCAGAAGGGATAAGTGCCAATGTGTCTGAGGGGATGTTTTCAAGCTTGCCACAATGTCCAAAGTGATGTTTTAAAGCTTGCAAATTTGTCAGAAGTTTAGCATGCCAATGTGTCGAAAGGGATGATTTTAGGCTTGCCAAAATGTCTGAAGGTATGTTTTCAAGCTTGCCAATAAGTCTGAAAAGATATTTTCAATCTTTCCACGATGTCTGAGGGGATGTTTTCAAGCTTGCCAATTTGTCTTAAGGGATGTTTTCAAGCTTGCAAATGTGTCTGAAGGGATGTTTTCAAGCTTGCCAATGTGACTTTAAGGAATGTTTACATGAATGTTAATGTATCTGAAAGGATGTTTTTAAGTTTGCCACTATGTCTGAAGTGATGTATTCAAGCTTACCAGTATGTCCAAAGTGATGTTTTCAAGCTTGCAACTATGTCGTAAGGGATGTTTTCAAGCTTGCAAATATGTCTGAAGGGATGTTTTCAAATATGCCAATGTGAATAAATGGGATGTTTTCAAGCTCGTTAATGTTTCTGAAGGTATGTTTTTAAGCTTGTCAATGTGTCTGAAGAAATGATTTCAAGCTTGTCAATGTGTCTGACAGGATGTTTTTAAGTTTTACATTATGTCTATATTGATGCTTTCAAGCTTGCCATTATGTCCAAACAGATGTTTTCAAGCTTGCATGAAGGGATGCTTTCCATTCAGTCTGAAGGATGTTTTCGAGCTTGCCACGCTGTCTGAAGTGATGTTTTCAAGCTGCCACTATGTCCAAAGTGATGTTTTCAAGCTTGCAAATGTGGCTGAAAGGATGTTTTCAAGCTTGCCATTATATCTGAAGTTATGTTTTCATGCTTGCCACTATGTCCAAAGGGATGTTTTCTACCTTGCAAATGTGTCTGAAATGAATTTTTTCAAGTTTGCCAATGTGACTATATGGGATGTTTTCAAGCTTGCCAATGTGACTTTACGGGATGTTTCCAAGCTTGTCAATGTGTCTGAAAGGATGTTTTTAAGTTTTCCACTATGTCTGAAGTGATATTTTCAAGCTTGCCAGTATGTCCAAAGGGATGTTTTCAAGCTTGCCAGTGTAAATTTATGGGATGTTTTCAAGCTTGTTAATTTTTCTGAAGGTATGTTTTTAAGCTTGTCAATGTGTCTGAAGCAATGATTTCAAGCTTGTCACTGTGTCTGACAGGATATTTTTAAGTTTTACATTATGTCTGTAGTGATGTTTTCAAACTTGACATTGTGTCCAAACGGATGTTTTCAAGCTTGCATGAAGGGATGCTTGCCATTGTGTCTGAAGGATGTTTTCAAGCTTGCCACTCTGTCCAAAATTATGTTTTCAAGTGTAGTGAACTAAGCCTCAGGTCAAAACCTGACCCTGAGGACCTTCGTGGGACAGAAACTGTTATTTCATTGATTTGAGTCCAGAAATACAAATTAAGCTCATCCAGAGACTTTCTAAGTGTGTCCTGCTCTAATCAATTGAAAGAACACTCTCTTTTTATTGTCATTACTATTTTTACAATATCTTGATAATCAAAGTGTGTTTAGTTCAAACCATTTTAAATGTTGAAGTGAACTACTCATTTTAAATCAACTGTGAAACAGTATTAATGATTTTTAATCCTCATTCAAAGTAGAAATCAAGTTAATGTCTGTTACAGAGTAATTATGCATGTTTTGATCTTCTGTCTGAAATGAGAAGGAGTGATGTCGGTCAAAAGTCAGAGAACGGTCAAAAACATGTTTATCGGAACGAAATGTCATGTTTAAATCTCTCAGATAGATAGAAGGAAACTGGCTCCTAAATGTCTGTCTGTTTCAAAACATCTTTCTGTTATATTTTTAAACATCTACGCTGTCTCCTTGACATGTAGTGACCCTCTGACGTCACTAAAAACCACACCCCGGTTGGTTCGTTCAACCAATCAGGAAGTTCCCAGAAGGAACCGGACGTGACCTCTTTAAAAGGGTCGACACTTCCTAGTTCCAAAGAGAACAACGTTCCAGAGCAGAACAAGAGTTCCAGGGAGAACCTCGAACCAGAAGTTCCTGAACGAGAGAAGTTCAGAAGAACAGAAGTTCGAACAGTTTCTAATGGAGTGACAAGAGTCCGTCGATGCCACAACGTCTCGCTGTGGCTCTACCCGACGAACGCTCTGAACAATGAGGAAGTTTGTTCTGTGATGATCTCACGACTCCTGAAGTCACAGCTCTTCTTACGGAGACGCTGAAAGGTGGCTTGAAATGGAACTTTACGCCGGAACTGAAATATCTTCAGAAAGGTAAAAGAGTCGATCTTCAACTGCCAGTGTACCGTAGGTTAAGCTGCGTCTAAAGGAGCGTGCTGTTCTGGTTATACAGACACTTTTTCCTCATCCATCTCTCTCCATTTAAACTTCATTTTCCCATCTTTAAACTTCTATCTTGCCAGTAATTAGGTGCAGATATCTTCAGAAATGTCTGTTGGTTTCAAAAGCTGCAAAAGATAATCATGGCCGCATGATTTTCTCATGCAAGGGTCATTAATTAAGCTGTGTTATTGTAATCAATTTTGCCAATTAATGTAAATGTGTGATGTGTTTTAAATCGTTTTTAATTAAACGACTCACTGTTGTGGTGGGTCAAAGATAAAACACGTCTCTGTCCACATTTAATATTCAAAACACGATATTACTCAGTCCAGAAAAATGAAAGAATCCGTTTAAATTATGGATAATATCAGACGCATATTATCTTCATTACAACTGGTGACCCGTAACGGGTTCATGAAATGGACTGTGCTATTCTGTAACACTTGAATTTATCATGTTGGCATATCTGATCTTAACTGAAATTAGCTTAAAAGTGCAGATTTCTGTTCGACTGTAAAACAATGTTTTCAGCCGTGGTGTTAAGAGAGCTGAAGTTAAGTCAATGTGTTCATTTTAAAGCTGAAATTTGTACATCTGTTGTGTAACTAAGCTGACATACTGTGGAAACGTTTGATTCTGTCTAAACTTTAACAGAAAGGGGGTTCTGTTCGCTCGGTTCTGATTTCGAACGAGTTGTTTTAAATGGATGGAAAGCTGTTTTAAAGCTGAGCGCCGTCTCAGATCACTGTTAAGAATTGCTTCGTTACATCTGTAGCAGTAAAAATCATACATTTTGAGAAGTTAATGGACGAAAGTTGACCGGAATGTTCAGGCTAATCGCTAACACAGCTAGCTGCAGTAACGAATTGTGATTGGTTGAAAACCGCTGTTTGGGTCGATCTGATTCGCTGAGAAATGGGTGACGTGTCTGCGTTCACTCCCTCTGATGTCAGATTGTAAAACCCACCCCGTTGTTCATTGGGTGATTCAATCACGTGACCCCGGAAATGCAGCTCGTTTTCATATAGAAGCTTTCTCTGTTGTTTTAAAGTTGGAAAACGCTTTAAAATTGGTTTTGACCTCATGATCCATCTCTTAAAAGTCAAATCGCTAAAGCGACCGCTTAATCGAGAGTAAATCCGCCTATGAAATGTTGATTTTGGACCGTGTCGGCCGACGCTAATTTTTAAGCTATCGGCTAACAACCGGATGTCACCAAAGCCACAGGAAGTCATTGCGACTCCTACTGGACGTCACTAACAGTGACAGGTTAAAATAAATAAGGTTACACTGCCACCTCCTGTTGGAAACTCAAAATCACAGTTTCATTTCGTGTTTAGGATATTTTGGTGAAATTAAACGTTTTTTTTATTCTGTCAGAAGCATTTTTGAGTTAATAAACGTTGCTCAAGCTGATTTATACTGTTATCTTACATTTAAAAAGTGATTAAAGTATTTATGCCCAGAGAAGACGTTTACTAGGAAATTTTTCATTCACTGATAAATCCTCATGAAGGTGCAAAATGAAAAATTAAGAACTTTTGATAGATACAGTCACAGATAATCACAGAGTTGATCAGTTTACTCAATTTCTGAAAGGAAAATACATGTTTAATTGCTAACACACCAAATATAAATAAATATAACAGAAAAGGAAACCTTTCTGATTTATTTTACCACCTAAAAACACAACATCTTCCTGTTTATTTATTTAAAAAATAAAAATAAAAAAACAAAGAGATAATGGAAGAAAAGGAGGAAAGCAATGACCCCTTGGGCTCCTATGAGTCAGATGATGAAAATCAACAGGTTGACATTATTCAGAGAGCTTTAAATATTTTAACGGCCCCAGTAATTGGTACACCATTAGAAGAGATGGATGAAATTCAGAAAGCTACAGTACTGGAAAGTTTAGCAGAAAATGCCACGGTGAAAGAGAATAAAAAGCTGAGCCTTGAACGGTTAGCAAAAATTTCTCTGCTTCTCAAAGACAAATTGGATGTACAGGTTGAACAAAATGACGTGCTGTCTAAAGCATATGCAGAAGACAGAGAGGAGTATCTCAAATTCATGGCACAGTCTAAACTTGATGAAGAGATCAGTGCAAATGAGTTACAACGTGAGAGGGAGCTCTCACAAAATCACCTTACTTCACAAGCTCACTCATATGAGGAGAAGATGAAGGAAAGGGAGGTCAAGTACTAAAAGTTGTGTTCAGACAACGATGCTCTACAACAACAGTTGCAGCAGGCATCAAATGCTCTGAGCGAGTGCAGAACTGAGATAGACGCGCTTAAAACACAACTTTACCATGCAGAAAGGAAAAATAGTGAGAGGCATGGACAGAATGTGGGGACACACTGGGCTCCAGACCCAAATCTCCTTATATCACACACACCTCCACCCTTACCTAAAGTAGCAAGGACAGACCTGACCAGGTCTCCTCTACCAAGCAGGCAAGAGAGACCGTTGAGACTTCCTCTTTCAATAGATGAACTTCAAAAACTCTCAAAATATGTACAACGCTTTGTACCTGGCCCAATGGGGTCAACTGGTACGAAGGCGTATCTAAATGATCTGGATTTCAGACTGAGTGGTTATCCAAATGCTACGGTTGAAGATAAAATCAGTCTGATAAGGCTCATGTCGGACAGAGAGGTGTTCACCTTTATCGAGCGTCAACCTGATGCCACGAGAAGGGATTACAACCTCCTGTGTGAGGCTTTGATCAGAGAATACAACCCCTGCACAGGACCTGGTGGCTTCCCAGCTGCAGACAAGGTCACGCAAGGGAAGCATGAACATCCAAAGGTTTATTACAAAAGAATCTTCCAAGCTTATTTTGGTTAAAGGAATGAAACCGGCATGGAGGAGGAAGAAGGTTTTAAATTTGTTTTCAGCAAAAATCTCCACGCTGACATAAAAACGTCAGTATAGATGATGGCTAATTTCAAAGAAAAATCCATCAATGAGATTAAACAGTGTGCTGTGAATGTGTTTGAGGCCTGTTCTCATGTTAAGACGCCCATAGAGGTGTTTCCTGGTGTAAAGGTTAAACCCCATTCGCTAGAACTGGAAGGACGGCGCATGTCACCTCCCCCTCCTAAAAAAGGCGAGAAAAAGCAGTCTTTTCAAACTAACAAACCGCGTCATGAAGGTGCATGCTGGGACAAAAAAGCTCCTCTTTCAGAGGATGAACGTGATTATCGTAAATGGGGTGTGCGTAGGACGCAGAGATATGGGAACCAAGGTGACCCATATTATCAGGGGAAGTCCAAAAAGGAACCCCCAAAAGACGTACCTAACCCTCCCCCACCTCGGACGAAACGACCCGAGGTGAAAAAATCACAAAGGTTCCAGAAACAAGGCCCTACACCTCTGAGCTCGGAAGAGATGGAGAAACTACGCAGGTTGTTAGAAACTTTGAAACACACTGACATGGGAAACCAACCTGGAGCACTATGTAGTGATGTAATCGCTATTAAATCTGAGGGCGCGAATGAAAACATCACAGATGTCGGTGAAACACACCAAGACATTGTTGTTGTGGCCTCCAACAACCCCTCATCGGATGAAGGGAGGGTGAACTCACACACAAACGATGACGAGTCATCGCAAACTGAACACTCAGAAACAGCTACTGCTGTGCTGACGGTTCAGACAAACCAAGATTACACAGACAAGGCTGAGCGTGTGAAGAAACGTCAGAAAAAACCTAAGAGGTTTCTGTGTAACTTTATCAGAAGGGGGGTCGCCAAGAAGGCGTACCTGTCAGTAACGCTCGAAGGGGTCCTCACACATGAAGCACTACTGGACGGTGGGGCGGACATAACAATTATGTCAGCTAAACAGTTCGAGGAGCTGAGGACAGCCGCTAGCAGTGTTAACAGGGTAATACCTCTCACAGAATGTGCTATAGAAATGAAGGGTCTCTCAGAGAAGAAGACAACCCTGACAGCTATAGCAATGGTTCACATGCAGATTGGCAGAATGACACTATACCACCCGGTACATGTGTCTCCTGTTGACTCATTCCCATTTTTGGTTGGCCAGGATTTTATAAATCGCTTCGACGCGATTATAGATTATGGTGATCAGACGATGTGGGCCAAGGTGAGCAAACCACTGCCAATAGAAATGCCCCCTGAGTGTAACACAGACTGTCTAACAGCAGGTACCGCGGAAGGAGCAAAGGACTCCTCAGCCGAGGACAAGAGCCCGGTGAGTATTCCTCTGAAATTATGTGAAACCGAAGAGACCCACCCGGTGGTCCAAACTCTGACCCAACAAGACAGCCTCCTCTGTGAGCTGAAGCAGTCAGAGTCCACCAAACACTACCTACCACTGGTAGTTAAAGGTGTAGAGATCCAAGGGTCCCACACCAACGATGCTGTTCTGTCTCTGTGGACAGATAAATCAGCAATTAACCGAGCTTTCTATGAAACCTTGGTTCACAAACACGTGGGTCTATAACTAATTAAAAAAGCTTTCCGCTTTCCATTAGTTCCCAATAGTTCACAGGTAATGACCGCGGAAGGAGTCATTAACCTAAAACTAAACTGGAACCAACGAGAACTGGTTCACCCGTTTCTCGTGATCCAAAACTTATCACATGCAACCTACATAGGCTCTGACATTTTGGTAAGGTTGGGTGTCCATGTGGACACCATCAACAAGGTGCTGTGGTCCCTAAAACCAGCCGCAAAGGATCCTCCTGTGCTAGACACAGCAAACCTTAAGGCTGGGCAGACCATTCCAGAGGCCTGCCAGGTTGCTAACAACCAAACCACCACAGTACCACCTCAGGTGATTAACCTAATGGTGCGAATCCACATCGTAGCTGGACAAGCTATTAGCCATAAACAGGCATATTTTCAACCTTCTCCTGCATTTTTCAACTTGGGACTGTCCGTGGAAGCCACGAACCAAGTGAGTCTTGACTCCAGGACCACATTTGTTGCTGTGTGTAACACAGGCACGGATGAGGTGATGATCCCAAAAAACACTATGCTAGGATGGTTGATTTCCACTGATTTTCATGATTTTGAACTAGGCATTCCATTTCTGGGAGGACTCCCAGATAACCTGGTACCGAGAGAAGAAGCTGGGCCAGTATGGTTCACAAAACCAACACAGGCCATAGCTCTTTTCTCAACCGATGACGTCGACCAAGGACCTCAAACCTATGGTGTCTTACCCATAGACAGGTCCGACGACTCAGAAAGGGATTCGTTGGAGCTCCACAAAGAGCAAGAACCCTTATCAGTCTCATCACAAATTGAACAGGTGGTCGCCCAAGCCGACGCTCTGACATCTGATGAAGAAAGGGACAAACTTCGCCAAGTTCTTTTAAAATATGAAAAGTCAATTTCAACTGACCCAGACATCATCCAACTTCAGAAGTTGGATCCTACAATTAACTCGATGATACTGTATCTGACTGACCCAGACAAATACACTCCATCGAAAGGCGAACTGGATTCCAATCCAGACCTTAAAGTCCTCTTTCAGCTGCGCAAACAATTAAAACTACTCAAGGACAACCTAACTTTAGCTCATGGAGCGACGTCCTCACCCGTGTTCGCGGTCCCCCATGACCGAAGGGGGGTGACGTCAGTTAGGGTAATGTTACCAGACGCAATAACGTGATCAAATCTGACA
>NW_023619056.1:0-12677 GCF_014905685.2 Nematolebias whitei
TGCAGAGTGGACAGACTGGTTCTCCACATACACACACACATACACATGAGAACCAGGTAGAAGAAGATAAGGAGTGAGGAGGAAAAGAACAGAACAGGACTGAGAAACCAGAACTAGTGAACAGAGTGATAAAGATCAAAATACAGGGACGTGATTCATGACAATGTCTGGGGATGTAATGATTTATTAAACACTTGATTACAGTTTGACTATCCTTCTTTTTAGCGGGCCAGGCTTCTGGCCATCCGGTGAACGCGTCGACGCAAACCAGTAGGTATCTGAAACCTCGTACTGGTTGAATCATATCAGTGTAATCAATTATTACCTCACGACCCGGTGTCATGTCCGTAGGAAACTTTCCTTGTTCACGCGGTTTAAAAGCTGGCTTGGAGTTATACAAATTGCGTAACGTGCATTCTTTCAAAAACGCTCTGATCAAAGAGTTCATATATGGGTGCCACCAGTTGAGGACATTCCTCTTCATCTGGTGTACCCCTACATGAGCCAGCCCGTGTGCCTCCTCGAAAATTCTCCTCTTCAGACTCAGCGGGAGTACCCATCTTCTATCCTCAGGGTTTATCCACAATCCATCTGGTCTTTTTTCAGCTCCTCTTTCACTCCACACTGCCTTTTCTTCTGGAGCCGCACCTTGTTGGCAACAGGCGATGGATTCCTCATCCCATCTGATCACCTCTTCTTCCTCTGGTGTTGTCATCACCATCTGACTCCAGATGATAAATCCTGAGGCCTTTTTCGCCTCCAAATCAGCTTGACAGTTTCCTTTTGCTATGTTTGATGAATCTGAATCATGTCCTCGACATTTCACAATGGCAATTTCTGCTGGTAACATCAGGGCTGTTTCTAATTCTCTCATATCTGCCTCATGTTTAATAGGTTTCCCGTTAGCTGTCCGAAAACCTCCTCTCCTCCACTGCACGAGTTCAACATACGCTGCTCCGAAGGCATAGGCTGAGTCTATGAAGATAGTCACTTTCTTACTTTCCGCCCACTTTAGTGCTGAAATTAAGGCTCTCACTTCTGCTCTCTGCACCGACTGAGAACCCTGTAATTTCTCGCTCACTACAGTGTGATAGCCCTGTTCTGTCTGAAGCACCACCGCAAACCCAGCACTTAGCTGTCCGTCCTGTCTCCTGAAACAACTCCCATCACAAAACATCACCTGTCCCTCTCCAAGAGGTGCAGCTTTCAAGTCTGGCCTGACTCTGTCATCAACTTCCACTCTTCTCTCACAGATGTGTGGTTCACCCCCTCCTATCCTGTCTGCCATGTTAATTCCCTCATGTGTGAATAACAAGTTAGGTGCTTCCAGGACCTTGTTTATTCTCTGTTGTCTTAATGGTGACATGGTGAAGTTATGTGAATTTACAAAGGCAACCACACTATGAGATGTCAAAACATGCAGTGTGTGTCCCATCACCAAGTGAGCCATCTTTTGAACCAGCTTCGCCACACCTGCTGCGTGTTGCGTGCACGGGGGATGTCTCCTTTCTGTGTTGTCCAAAACAGCTGACATACATCAAAACTTTTCTCTCCCCCTCATGTTTCTGAAACAGAACACCATTAATTACCCCTTCTGTTTCAGAAACATCCAGATGGAAGGGCCGACCATAGTCTGGCAGAGCTAACTCTGTAGCCCTACTCATCTGTTGTTTCACCTCAATGAAAATCCTCTCAGCTTCCTCATTCCAAACCAGTCTGGCAGTGGGGCGCCTCATGCCCTGTTCTTTAACTAAAGCACGCAAAATCTGGGTTTGGCCTGCATAATTCAGAATGTAATTTCTGCTGTACCCCGTCAGCCCTAGGAATGAGAGCATTTCTTTAACTGTCTGCGGTTTTGGATGATGTAAAATTGTGTCGCGGTGAGAAGAAGAGAGCCCCGCCCCTTTCTGCGAGATCATTCTCTCCAAAAAAGATACTTGACACCTCGTGACCTGTATTTTGTTTTTACTGACCTTAAAACCTGCTGCATGTAGGTGTTCTAAAACCTTTTTAGTAGCTTCTAATGAATCTTGTACAGTGGGACTAGCGATGAGCAGATCGTCCACATACTGAACAAGCACCGTGCCTGGTGGGAGCATTACCTCGCGCAAAACTTGTTTCAACACTTGATTGAAGATTCCTGGCGACAGCGCAAACTCCTGAGGTGGTCTGGTGTATAGCAACTGCTCACCATGAAAGGTGAATGGAAAAATGTCCCTGCATTCTTCAGCTAAAGGAAGACAGAAAAACACGTTTGCAAGGTCCAGACAGCTGAACCATTCATGTTTTGGGGTCAGATTATTCAATGCCACGTATGGGTTGGGAACCGGCACGGTCTGAGTGATCAACAATTTATTGATAGCCCTCAGGTCATGTGCCATACGGAATTTATCTGTACCTGGTTTCTGTACAGGTAGAATTGGTGTGTTCCATTCAGCATAGGAGGGTTCAAGTACGCTGCTTTCTTTCAAACCCTGGATTGTTTCAGCGATGCCTGCCTCTGCAGCCGGTTTGAGAGGAAGATGTCCGGCTCGTGGTTGTTGTTACTGCTGGACCGGTGGTTGACCTGGCATCGGGTGTACGAAGGGCTGTGGTGGGCCCATGTGTTGTTGGAATGGCCTCTGCTGCCCCCCACGTGACATGTGGGTTGGTGTGGCCAGGTAGTAACAATCTCTTGCCCAATGTCCCTGCTGGCCACAGATGAAACAGGCATCCCCCCGCTGTCCCCATTGTGAAGAACCCCAACCCCATGACATCGGTCTCGGCCTCGTGCCCCCTCTTCCCCGTCCGACTAACCTCGCCGGATGTCCCCCTCTGGCCCTCTGGCCTGTTGTTTCCGACCACTGTTGCAGAGCGACTGTTCCAGAGGAAACTGCCTCCTCATTTCCCTCTGTAACTGACTGTACAGACATTTGTTTTTTATCTTTGTGCTTTTTATCCTCAGCCTGTTTATGTCTGGCATCTGTCAACTGTAGTTTAAGCAGCTGCGTCCGCATGGTTTGTAATTCAGCTGCCTCTTTGTCTCCCTGTTTTTTCTCATACTTTAAACAATGTATTACGTGTTTCTCCCAGCGGTCAGGAGATGCTGTGAGCAAATCAACATTCTTCTCTAACTCGTCTACTACTTCTCTCGGCAGAGAGTCAAGAACGGCTTTTCTGAAATACGGGCGTTGTTGGATGGCTTGCGCATGTACACCTGTCACCCTCTCCCAAGTGTCTTTACACTGTTCCATAAACTCCCACGGGTCTATAGTCTTATCCCACCTGAACTCGGGGACCGCTACACCAGCTGGTAATGGGTATAGAGTTCTTATGATCGATGCGATATGCACAAACACGTCGCACAACGGAGTCTCATCTGGTAGTTCTAAGATCCTATACCGGCCCCGAGAAGTCGCTATAGGAGAGTTCAGGTATGTCTGGACGGTGGCGTGATTAGCACAGCGAGCAAAAATGGCGTTCAGATCCCCCACTGCCAGGGTCACACCTAAAGTAAGGGCATTCAATTTTTCCAACCAGCGGCCTCCACCCTGCACCAACGGTGGCAACTTCTCTGTTATCGACTCTAAATCACGTATATGAAACGGCTTATAGCATGACACCTCACCTGTCACACCCTGAGTACTCAGTAATGGAAGTTGAGAAATAACAGTGTAACCTCTCTCCATGTTTGATACTGCTTCCGCCTCCTCATGAACCTGAGCAGATGTCACTTCTGGCTGACTTGGACCAACATATGCCCATCTGTCGGGCTGCCTCCTCACCCTGCCTGTTGTTGTCCCCCGTGTCCGCACCCCCTCATCTTCCTCTACTAGTACTGTCACAGAACCCTCAATAAACAGTGTGGTATGTTTATCCATCGGGCTACTGGTGCGCGTGCTCTCCATCCGCTGTGGAGTCTTACTGCGGTGTGTCCCACTAGGACCTGGAACCTCTGTCCATACGCCAACTCTCTCACTATCACGTGAACTACTCTTCCACGGAGCCTTTCTACCTTCCTCCTCCTCACGTACAGATAACTCATTAAGAAACCGTTGTTGTCTCTGTGCAGTCATTCTGCTACTAATTCCCCCTAAGTCACTATCCAGAGTACCACCTTCCTCAGAATCAGTCTCCTCAAATGTCAGTCTGCCTTTATGAACCTGCAACACTGGATAATTCCCAGCAGGTGGCGCCGTAGGCAACGTCATGTCCGTCACATAAGGCGGTGGTTCACACTTTTCTGTCTCTCCCAAGTTTTGTACACTCTGACACAATACTGCAAATTGTGTATACATACCCTGTATTTGTCTGCGTTTATCTAATTTCTTCTGTAGCTTCTGACATTTTATACATGATTTGTAGGTCAGCAAATTTTCATTAAGCTCCTGAATTTGTTTGTTCTGATCTTTAACCTTGTCCCAAGCTAATTGTGTGAGTGTGTCTGATGATCCTTCCTCAGCCTGGACCAGCTGATGCAGAAGGCTGTCCAATTCCTTACATTTACCTGTATTTGCTGCGTGTATAACATTAATTACAGCTTTAACCCTTTTTGATTGTTCCTGTAGAGTTTCCATAGGAGTTACAGATTTCTTATTTATGAGCTCCATATCTGCTGACACAATTCACACAATCTTTCATTCAAATGTCTTTATTCTCCTACACTCCTGGCACCTGTTGAGAAAAAAACAAGACAAGCCTGATAACTTCAGACAATAAAGACTTGTAATTGCCTTATCCAACAGCGCCCCCTTTCGGTCAGGATATGGATGCTCCAGTCACTCCGTGTCACCTGACACCCACAGAAAGCCACGCTCACACTTTCACCTAGAAGGATAGAGCAACCAAAAAAGAAAAGACTACACCTTCCCCCACAGCTCCTTCACAGAGAAGAACACACGAAGGAAAAAAGCTCCCCCCCCCAGCCACACACAGTCTCACAGAACAGGAAAGAATCGACAGCCAAGTCCACACACACACAGTCTCAATTACTCCTATCAAGTAATTTATACCATGGCACAACAAGAATACAATATCTTAACCCTAAAGCGATCCCTGATCACCGGAAATTTGGCAAACTAGCTAAGTCCCAGACTTTCACGTTTCCCTTCGAACTAAATTATTAATGGTGTCTTTTTGATGGGCAGTCAACACTCCATCAAGTAAAACACTAAATGTAGCTGCGGGTCCCCGACCCGTTTCCCACCCCCCTCGTCAGAGGGACGGTCTGTGCGCCACTTCCGCTGGAAAAAAGGGAAACGTATTCACGGCAGGCCCCAGGCCACCCTCCGCCACGATTCTAGATCGTGAAACTATCTACAACATACACTTAAATGTTAAACTAAGTCGTGCAAAGGACACTCATGCAACCGCACGCGGTGTTCAACACTCAAAGTCTGAATACACGTAATCCGTTCGTCAGAAGTAGCACTAATCACCGTAAATTTGCTTATCAACCATCTTTATTTCTGGAGATGGTACGAACACCCACAGATGAACATATAAATTGGTTTACGGCCGAATGGCGGGAATTTTTGAGCCTTTCGGACAACATAGGTAAAATCCACTTACCTGTTAAAATGATGGGCCCAAAGTTCTCTCTGTGGGAGTACCACACCAACTCGACCCAATTCAGTCTAGGCCGCGTCTCGCTGCACGTCGGTGGTCACCATCTGTTGTGGCTGTTAGGCCACGATCGTGTTCAAAACAGCTGAGAAGGCCACCTTAGTTCAAAAGATTTATTTGACAACGGGTTACAAGTATTCAGAGAACATTTAATCAAAATACAACGTATGCATACAAGAGCATTTACCGAACCAACCTTATAAGATGAGTCACCTGAGCAAATGCAACTTTCTGCAGGTTGTCCCTGGGTCTTATCACAGATTTGAGCAAGCTCTTCCTCTGATTGGTTTAGACAAAAGGTTGCCATGGCTACTCTGCTCTGTCAGGGACATTAACTTCAACATTCTTTAGATAAGAGAGTTTTATGGCTTACTGAAATTGGTTCTTTGTTTTAGCTCTGTTTTCAGTTTAACTTGATTATACCTTAGTAATACCAAATGATTTTGTGTTAAAGTTAGTTTCTTTCTAGGAATCATTAATAACTATTAATTATTAACTAACTCATGTCTATTTGTTTTTAATTGATCCCTCTGGCTTAATACTTGTGTCTTAGTTCAGCTGAAGTCACCCTGCCCCCCTCTAACAAAAACTCTCTGGTATTTTACTGTGAAGATTAAGCCTGTATTCTCTCATCTAAACTGACCCAGCATCAAACAATGGTTGAACGGTTAACTGCTAATTGTTATTATCATACGAATTTTACTTAGTCAAACTATATTAAGTCTAAATTAAAGAAATGTGTTCTAGTTCTATATATGTTAATCAGTCAGGGTGTGTGTGTGTGAGTGTGTGTGTGTGAGTTCATACTCAGGGACACTTCCCTGGAGTTTAATCAGTATCTTACCTGCTATGATTCGCTTGTAATTATATCAAAATGTGAATTTATGAGATTGTGAATTTATAAGATTGTCTCTAGCTAGTGTAAGATTATATATATATAAAGTAGATACTTAAGCAAAGTAATTGATTAACATTTAAATGATTGTAAGGTAGTGAAACCCTTTAAAAACGACACATACACACATTTTATAACATGAAATTTCAAGCTTGATTAAAAATAATAAAAGATAAAACATGAAATCCAACACTACAAATTACTATTTGTTGGCCTTTCTTTTGGAAAAAAATATTTGATCAAAAACAAGAGATTTACAATTGAAATTAAGTCAAGAAAATGTGACCTGGATTGGTACACCTGGTGATGAGCTGCTGAGGTCACGTGGGAGCTGTGCTGCGTAAGTAACATGGCAGGATACTGCTAAACAAAACAATTCAACTCATGTAAAACAAGCCAATAAATTACAATCAAGCATAATAAATATTGTTAATAATAATCTCTGCATATTGTTTCAATAAACCAAACTGGACGAGGAAACCTTGGACAGTCTGGAGAGTTATGTGGACAAGTGTTTTAACAACATTGTGATGGGTAAACCACAAAAAAACACAGCATCAACCACACCAACTCCTAAATACACGCGTTCGGAGAGCTCAACCAGCACGTCCACCTCTCCAGAGAAAAGCTTCACTGATGTCCTGGGCTCTATAGACAAGAAGCTAACCAGCTTAGATGCCCGGCTGGCCCTGGTGGAGATTCTCCATAAGGAGTTTCAAGCACTGAAGGAGTCTCTGGAGTTCAGCCAAGCTCAGGTGCCGTTGCTCGCTGCAGAGAACCAAACTCTGAGGGGTAACGTTGTAGTGAACCTAACCTGATGTCAAACTAAGCCTAAGGTCAAAACCCTTGACCTTAAGAACCTTGTGGGACAGAAACTGTCATTTCATTGATCTGCATCCAGAAATACAGTTTGACCCATCCTGAGACTTTCTTTCTTGAATTAATCAAGTAGAAATGATAATTCTCTATGATCATTACTATTTTACAAATGTTTGATAATCAAATTGTGTTAGTTCAAACAATGTTTACAGCTTGTGAAGAGAACTACTCATTTTTATTTACATAAACAGTAAGTAATGATTTTTATTCCTCATTCAAAGAAGAAATCAGGGTAATATGCATTTCTTGATTTTTCTGTCTTCAATGAGCAAGTTTGTAAGTGTGTGTCAAAGTTCAGGCTTCGGTCAACTAAAAAGTTTACTGAAAAGAAATGTCATGTTTAACTTTTACAGCAGATACTAGGAGAAGAGACGCCACTGAGACTGGTTTTCTCCAATAATCTTTCTGTCTGTTTTAAACAATCCTTGACTTTCCATAACACCTTACATCACAAACCACACCTCTGTTCTGGTCCATCGACCAATCAAAAAGCTCTAAAATGACCCGGAAGTCGAACCCATTTAAATGTGGCGACTTTCCAGTTCAACAGGGGAGTTTTCAGAGCTTGAAAGTTTTTCCTGGAGAAGAGTTCCAGACTTTAACTCTCTGAAGAGAGTTAAAGAGTTCAGAGTTCTTAGATGCTAACGCAGGCGTCCAGGATGCTTCTATTGGAATCCAGAATCCAGAGACGATTTTGGGAATTATAACTTCTGTTTGGATAACCTCACACGACTCCTAAAAGTATTTTAGCTGTTCTCAACGGAGACGCTGAAAGAGTCAAAAGAAGGACTTCACGCCGGCCTGATCTATCATCAACCAGGTAAAAGTTCTATTTCGACCAAGCGTACCGTGGCCAAGCTGAGATCTGAAGGAGCGTGCACGTTCTGGTCAAACAGATAAATTCCCTCACACATCTCTCTGTAAGATAAATCTCCATTTTCCATCTTAAACTCTCCTTTCTCCTAAAATCATTACAGATATTTTAGAAATGTCTGAAGCAAAGTTTCTCAATCACCGCCGTGTGATTGATGTCTGCTGTTCTGCTGAAAAGTGACAACAATCTCCGTATTGTTCCCACTTCCTGTGAAACTAGCCATGTTATTGTTTTCATATTTTGCCAAATTAATGTAAATGTTTGATGTTAAACTTTGATTCTGTAAATAAATGACCGCATTCATTTTGATGGGTCAAAGATAAATAACGTCTCTCGTTACATTTCTGTTAAACTCAATGCACGCATGCTACACAGTCAGAAAAATGAAGAACCCGTAAATGTATGAATATATCCTGCATATGTCATACTACAACGTTAAAGAACTCACCAAGAAGATGTCGCAGCTGACCGGAGAGAACAGGAAAATGAAGGAGTCCATCCTGGACATTCAAGCTCGGAGCATGCGGGACAATCTAGTCTTCTCAGGGATCCCAGAACGAGCAGAGGAGGACGCCGAAGTTACGATCCGTGAGTTTATCCAACATCAGCTGAACCTCCCAAGTGAGATGGTAAAAAACATCACTTTCCATAGCATTCACCAGCTCGGAGTTAAGAAGCCCAATAACAAGCGGCCTCGGCCAATTATCGCTAAATTTGAGCACTTTAAACAAAAAGAGCAGGTCAGAAGTCAGGGCAGAGAGCTGCGTGGGATGGACTTCAGTGTGAACGATCAATTTCCTAAACAGATCCTCGATCGGAGGCGTTTTTTTTCTAATCAGGAAGAAATACATGTCTGAGGGCGTCAGAGCCACGGAGGCTGTAGATAAACTTTATATTAATGGTCAGTTGTTCAGGGAATGGGACGTCACTCCATGGCTTTATTAAAAGGAACAATCGGTTAGTTTGAAGCAGGGCTGTTCAACTGATGGCCCACGGGCCAAATCAGGCCCGCAGGTGAGCTAAGTTTGGTCCACCAATGGGTTCACTCTTAAAACGAAACTAGAGTTTTAACTATAAAACAAAGTAACTTAATAATAAGAACTAGTGGATATCTGACCCCTGAGCGCTTGGCTTTCAGTAACTATGGCCCCCTGGGAGGTTTAGTTGAATAGTCCTGGTTTAACACTTGTAACACTGGAGGTAAATTAACTGGCATTTGTAAATAAAATGTAAAGCACAGCTCGGTAAAGTGTCTGCACTAGTGGTGATGAACGGTGTCAAAGCTATTCTTTTTTTTGTTTGTTTTTTTCGTCTCTTTTCCTTTTTATTTTATTTTTTATTTTTTTTATTTTTACTATTTTCTCTTTTACGTTTATCTGTTACCACATCACTTCATCAGTCTTTTTCTCTTCTTTACCACCCAACAAACATTTACACACAAGCACACCAAAACACACACACGCGTACACACGTGCACACACACGCACACACACGCACACACATCAGAGAACTTTATATCTTTCAACTTCTCTCACACCCAGCTTCTACTGGGAGCCAATCTACAGCTGTCGGATCTGGGAGCTGTTGAAACCGGGACCTGGTCTGTCACCGTTGGGGCTGCGAACTTCTGGACTGAGTGAATCGTGGGACCGCGTGGGACCTGGAGGTTTTTGCCGCTAGGCCTCGGCTAACAATATAAGCCTGTGAACCTCGTGGCTAACAACATAAGCTAACAACATAAGCCTGTGAACCTCGTGGCTGGATCCTGTGCTTCTGAGAGTTGAGACCAATAATCCAGAAGTATCGTGAGTAATGCCGAGCAAACACAGAGATAAGAGACAAATGTCAGAAAATATTTCAGAAGATATGGAGGAAGTTAAAAAATCTTTGAACTTTTTGAGTGCTGAACTGACTAAATTGAGTGCTGAACTGACTAAATTGAGTGCTGATGTGACTAAAGTATCAGCTAAATGTGAATTACTGACAGGACTGTCTGAAGAAGTGAGACAATTGAAAGAACTGATGACTAATAAAGACAGAAAATTAGCTGAACTGGAACAGAGAGTAGACGACATGGAACAATACACAAAAATAGACAACTTGGTGATCACTGGACTGGAAGTTAGGAACTGGAGTTATGCAAGAGTTGTTGCTGGTACTAACACAGCAGAAGATGCACCACAGGAAGAACTACAGACTCTGGAGGAGCAAGTAGTGAATTTTTTACAAAACAAAGACATTGACATCAAACATGAGGACATTTCAATCTGTCACACACTGCCCAACAAATCTGATAAAGCCAAACCATCCATAGTCATCAAGTTCATTAGCAGGAAATCAAGAAACAAGGTAATAATGCAAGCAAAAAAACTGAAGGGAACAAATGTTTACATAAACGAACACCTAACTAAAAAAAATGGAAATATTGCACGTGAAGCAAGGTTGTTAAAAAAACAGAAAAAAATAGCATCAACTTGGACAAGAAATGGAAACATTTGGATCAAAATACAGGAAGGATCTCAGGCTAAAATAATAAAAGACCTGAAAGGTCTGGAAAGACAGAAATGAGCTCAGGAAATGACAGATGATAAATCATTGACATAACTTCACAAACAAGAAATTAACAAAATATAAAACAAACAAATACATTAAAACATGGCAACATACGAAGACAGAGTTTAAAATATACAATGTTGAAGATGGGATTGATACAATTTTTTTCCCTGCAATAAAAGACTGTGAATATTACAATGAAGAACAGTTTAATGACATCAATATAACGAATGGAGGTCTCTCTATTATTCACTTTAATAGTAGAAGTATAAATGCAAATATATCCAAAATAACAGATTATTTAAAACAGCCAAACAGAACCTTTACAATAATAGCACTGTCAGAGACATGGCTCAACGATGAAAACACTACCAATGTTCACATCGAAGGGTATGAATTATATCATGTGAACAGAAGCAACAAAAGAGGTGGTGGAGTGGCTCTATTTGTTAAAAATGAAATAAAATGTAAGTTAATTAATGAAATGTCAATAATTGTTGATAATATCATGGACATAATAACAATAGAAATAATAAACAAGAATGATAAAAACAGATTGATAAGTTGTGTATATCGATCTCCAGGATCAAATATAGAAATATTCACTGATAAAATTGTACAACTATTGGACAAGAGTTTTAATAAAAGCATTTTTTTCTGTGGAGACTTTAATATTGACCTGGGAAATAAAACAGATACAAATAACATCAGTACATTTACAAATTCATTGTATAGTTTAAATCTTTATCCGTTAATATCAAAACCAACAAGAATTACAACTCATAGTTCTTGTTACGATTACGCGGGGAACCCAGATAGTATGAGACCCAGAACGAGGCAGACACAGGGGAAATACAAAAGAACAGTGTTTATTATATACAGTGAATGTTCACACGCTGGATCTCAGCACTCCTGGAAAGAGGGACGACAGGTTAGTGTTGGTCCAGAGGGGAAGACCTGAGTGGTTGTTTGAAGGAGGTTTCTGTCCTTACAGTCCAAACCCGAAGGAGGGGAGCTGGTCCTTCAGTCCAGGGAGAGAGCAGCAGAGGGGAATCCAACGAGGGTCCAAGGGAACGAGGAAGGCTGGCAACTGGAGGCAAAATGGCACGAGGAATACCTGACAGGCCGAGGGATCCAGATCAGGTCACGAGGAGAATCCAAAAACACGAGGAACCAGGAAACATGAGAGGTGATATGCTCCAGCGATGAGTCACACTGGGCTGCAGCCTTTTGTAGATGGAGAGGCTCATCAGGCTGATGACCGCCAGGTGTTGGTAATCAGCGGCCATCAGCAAGGCAGGCTGCAGGCAGTGGGACCCTTACAGTGCTACAATAATCGATAATATTTTCACAAATATAACAAATGGGGATGTGATGGGAGGTATTTTAACGAGTGATTTAAGTGATCATTTACCAGTTTTCATGATTTATAAAAATGATCAAAGCATTACAAAATAAATTACAATTAAGGAAAAAACAATAAACACATAAAAAAAAGCAATGGACAAATTAAAAGATGATTTACATAAACAAAGCTGGAAAGACGTGTATGTTGATGATGTGAACAGATCATATGATGAGTTTATGAATATTTTGGGAGCTCTGTATGAAAAGAATTGTGTGCAAAATAATTGTACAAAGAGAAATGTTGTTGACCAACCATGGATGACGAAAGGGTTGAGAAATGCTTGTAAAAAAAGAATTATTTG
Source organism: Nematolebias whitei (assembly GCF_014905685.2). Lineage (NCBI taxonomy): Eukaryota > Metazoa > Chordata > Actinopteri > Cyprinodontiformes > Rivulidae > Nematolebias > Nematolebias whitei. The sequence goes on from NW_023619056.1 coordinate 12,515, forward strand.
TATACATGTTTCTTGAAATTGAGAACACAAGAGGCTGAAGAGAAATATAAGAAGTATAAAAATAAATTAGTAGCGATTATAAGGAAACACAAGAAGGAATATTATAGTGATTTATTAAATAAAAGTAATGGTGATATGAAAGCTACATGGCGAGTAATAAATA